>NW_024429231.1:4075856-4261403 GCF_017639785.1 Mesocricetus auratus
CCGGAGGTTCCTCGGAAACCTCTACTTCCTCTTGATTGCTTTTCTGAAATTGGTTCCCATATTTCTGAGGGCCCTGGGACCATGGGCCCCGTGACCCGTTTTTTGATTGGGGTACCTTGGATTCTTCAATAGGGGGCAGAAGCCTCCCTTTTACATCCCGGACTGACCTGCATTCGCTAGCCCTATGATAACCTTTACCACAACGATAGCAAAGCTTCGATTCTCTTGTTCTTTCAGGGGCTTGACAATCTTTCTTAAGGTGCCCCATTCTCCCACAATTAAAACAAGCTTTTCGATTAGATAAATCTCTATACCTGTGCGTTTGTAAAATGGCGGCAGCTAGTCCTGCATTGGTTAGGGGTCCCCCAGCTCCCTGCACACTCTGAGCCAATCTTGTAAACCTTTGCTTTTGCGAGGGGCGATAGCCGCTCGACATTCCTGGGTTGCTTGTTCATAGACAAGTTGCTCAATCAGGGGCATAGCTTGTTCTGAATCACCAAAGATGCGACTGGCGGCCTCTGTCATTCTGGCCACAAAGTCTGAAAATGGCTCTTGGGGTCCTTGGACAATCTTTGTAAGGTGTCCACTGGACTCTCCCTTTTGTGAGGGCCTTCCATGCTTTAATAGCGGCGGCCGACACTTGACCATAGACACCCCAGATGTAGTTGGTTTGATTAAGGGCATGTTGACCCTGACCTGTCAGCATTTCAAATGTCCACTGCCTCTGATTCTCATCTTCAGCCGTGGCATTAACTCTAGCTTGTGCCTGGGCTGCATCATACCAGAGAGCCTTCCATTCCATGTATTGTCCCATGTTGGGAAGCACTGCTTTCACTGTCGTTTGCCAGTCAGTGGGAGTCATGGCAAAATTAGCAAGCCTTTCCACCTGTAATGTGGTAAAGTTAGCATTGACCCCATAATTACGAACGGATTCGGCCAATTCTTTAATTTGATTGTAATCTACGGGGTATGTACTCTTCCGCCTTCCACATTCTCGAATACTGGAAAAGCCATTTGTATTTTTCTCCGTTCCTCTAAAGGTAAAAAGGAGTCAGTACCAGTATTCAGCCGAAGCTCATATGGCGGAGGCGCTGAGGGGCGTGAGCCCGCCGGATTTATAGGCGGTGGCCTCACATTCATTTTTGTTTTCAGTGGCCGGTGTCTATCAGGGTGATATCTTTTTTCCTCATACCGTGCCACCTCCTCCTCTAGACCACCTTCTTCGCTAGAATCCAGAGTGTCAGAATCAGAATTATCTAGCTCCAAGGCTTCTAGCTCTACTGCAGGGTATAGACTAGATTCTGGCTTTTTCTTTTTCTTAGATTTGTTAAGGGGTGAATGATAACTCCCTTCTTTCTCTCCCCTTTCTTAACTTCCTGGGAGGGCCTTTTTCTTAGACATGTCTTTTCTTTTGCGAGCTCCCATTCTCTCACTCCGTTCAGTTTCTGACATGCTATCCTGAACTTCCTCTAAGGTTCCCTGACTTTCTATTATAGCAGGGTGACAGGCCTCATCCTCCAAGCAGTTTTTAACTAGCTTCCAAATGGCTTTGGTACCTAAGCAGAGATCTCCTTCTGCATGCTTCCTGTCTAGTTCTTTACCTAGCTTGTTCCATGAGGCCACAGTGAGGGACCCGGAACAAGCATACCATGGTGCCACTCTATCTACCTCCTTCACAAAATTTTGAAGTGTTCGTGGTGCAATTTTAAGATCTCTTTGTTTTAGCACAGTCTGTAGGGCAGTAACCACTGACTGTGACGACCCCATCGCGCTGACAGCTTATCTAAAAAACGCGCTCAACTCCGTTACCAGACTGACAGCACCAGACTGACAGCACCAGACTGACAGCACCAGACTGACAGCGCCAGATGGACAGCGCCAGATGGACAGCGCCAGATGGACAGCGCCGTTCTGTCAGCACCAGCCACGATGAAGGAGAAGGACAAACAGGACTAGCACCAAAGCCTCCACTGACCCGTCCCACGGTGATGACAAACTAAGGCCAAAGTCGAGAAAAGGGTTGTTCAGGATAAAGCATACCTCTCTGAACCTACGTCCCTGCAGTTCTGAATCCGCCCCGTCTTCCGAGGGGTCTCCCGCGGCGCCGGCGATGTTGAAGAGTTCCCGGGTTTCGGCACCAGATGTCCCGCGCTACCGTCTCGCCAGCAAGAACGACGCAGAACACTCGGATCCTTCTGCAGTAAAGCTTTAATGCATCTTGAGAGATAGATGATCAGCTTCTTAGAGGGAGACCCCAAGCTAAGAAACCCAGCCCCTTATATAAGCCTAGGAGCTCCGAGTGAGATGTGTAGAGCCGGGATTGGTGGTTTGCACATCACCCCAGATGACGTCACGGGAGAGGCACAGTTTAAACGGTTAACTCCAACTGACAGCGACAGTTAACTCTAACTGACAGCGACAGTTAACTCCAACTGACAGCGACAGTTAACTCCAACTGACAGCGACAGTTAACTCCAACTGACAGCGACAGTTAACTCCAACTGACAGCGACAGTTAACTCCAACTGACAGCGACAGTTAACTCCAACTGACAGTGGATGTCAGCGCCATCTTCTAACGGCAATAGCGATAGCGAGGGCGGCTCCTCACACCGTGGCCCGCCGGAACAGCTGGTCCCCTGGTATCCCTGGCTCCTCTGGTTTCCTGTACTATGATGTCATTGTTTTAACAGTTGAGTAATATTACATTTTGTAAAAGCACCACATTTTCTTTATCTACTCCAGTTCACAGACAGCTTGGCCATTTCCAGTTTATGACTATCATGAATAAAGCCTCAATAAACAATGTTGGGCAAGATTCTGCATGGTAGAATGGAACACCCTTTGGGCATATGCCCAAGAGTGGTATAGCTGGGTATTGAGGTAGATAGATTCACAGTTTTCTTAGGAACTATGATATTGATTTTCATAGTGACTGTATTAGTTTGCACTCCTACAAGCAGTGGAGGTATGTTCCCCTTACTCCACTTCCTCACCAGCAAGAGTTGTCATGGGGGTTTTGTTTTATCTTTTCTGACAGGTCTAAAATGGAATCTGAATGCAGCTTTGATTTGTATTTCTCTGATGGCTAATAATGTTGAACATTTTTTGAGTGTTTCTCTGATATTTCATATGTATCTGTTGAGAATTCTTTGCTTAGATTCATACCCCATTTTCAATTTAGATAATGTAGATTTTCAACTGTAGGCATATGATTCTTTCCCACCTCCACCTCCCAAATAAACAAAGAGGCTTATATTAATTATAAATGTTCAACTAATAGCTAAGGCTGATGATTAACTAGCACTCCTTTACAGATTAAATTAACCCATTTATTCTCTTCTTTATTTTTTTGGTTTTTCGAGACAGGGTTGCTTTGTGTTGCTTTGGAGGTTGTCTTGGAACTCTGTCTGTAGACCAGGCTGACCTCTGAACTCAGTGATCCAGCTGCCTCTGCCTCCCATGTACTGGGATTAAAGGCATGTACCACCAAAACCTGGCTTTTTTCCCCATTTCTATTACCCTGAGGATTGTGGCATTAATCTCTTCATCACATCTTGTTTCTTCTCTGTCTGGATTGTGACACCTTGGACTCTGCCCATCTTTCCCAAATTCTTCTATTTTGGCTCTCCCACCCAAATTCTTCCTGCCTACCTATAGACTAGTCAACTCATTATTAACCAATGAGAGCAATACATATTCAAAATGTATAGAAGCATTGTTCCACAGCATAAAATATCATGCTTTTTCTAGTTCTTTATGTGTTTTGAATATTTGACCTCTATTGGATTTGGAGTCATTAAAAAATATCCACCACCCATTCCTTAAGCTGCTCCTTTGTCTGACTGAATGTGTCCTTGTTCTTGTAAAAGTTTTAGAGTTTCATGAGGTCCCATTTATTAATTGCTGATCTTAGGGCCTGCACTCTTTGGGTTCTGTTCAGAAAGTTGTCTCCTGTGCCAGTTTATTGAAGGCTTTTGCACACTTGGTCTTTGATCTGTTTTGGTGTATCTAATTTTATGTTTGGGTCTCTGACCCACTTGGACTTGAGTTTTATGCAGGGGGATGAATCTGAATCTGTTTGTATTCTTCTACATTCTACATTTAGTTTGTCCTGCACCATTTTATGAATGTGCTTAATTTTTTTCTTTCATTCTGTATTTGTGAATTTCCTCATCAGAAATCAAGAGTCCACATGTGTTTGGATTTATGTCCAGGACTTTAATTTTACTCCATTGTTCAACATATCTGTTTTACTGCCAATGCCATGCTTTTTTTATTGGTGAGTTTTTCATCTTTACTATTTTGTTATTCATATGAAGGTGCAAACTTCCTTTCTTAGTCTTTAATGAACTGTGTTGTAATTTATATGGGCATTTTGCTGAATCTGTAGATTGCTGTTAGTAGGATGGATTTTCTACTGTGTTTTAATCCTACTCATCCATGAGCATTGGAGATCTTTCCATGACTTCATATCTTCTTCAATTTCTTTCTTCAAATACTTAAAGTGTTTAATCGTACAAGTGTTTCACTTGCTTTTATAGAGTTACTTGAATATATTTTATATTATTTGAGGTGATTGGGATGGGTGCTGTTTCATTTATTTCTTTCCTGGCAGCTATCCATATTTATACCGGATGGCTATTGTTTTATTTTTTGAGTTTCCCTAGTATCCAGGCACTTTGCTGAATGTGTTTATCCCCTGCAATTCCTTTGTAAATATTTTTGGTCACTTATGAATACTGGAATATCATCTGCAAGTAAAATAATTGACTTCTTCCTTTCCGAATTATATCCCACTGATATCTTTCAGTTACTTTATTTTCTAAGTAGAACTTCAAATACTATATTGAATAGATAGTATTTGCCTTATCTTGTTCTAGAATTTATTGGCATAAATTTTATTTTCTATTTAATTTGATGATGTCAATAGGCTTGGTGTAAATTTCTTTTATTAAGGGTGTAAGAACATAAAAATTAACATGTGTAAATCTAAAAACATTTTAAGGTAAAACAATCTAGCTTAATTTGTACAGATGCAGGTTATCAGATTGTTTTCTCATTATGCTACTGTTCATAGTCTTAACATTGATCAATACAGTTCTGATAAGCTACCAGTCCAAATCTGACAGTGTACTAAAAACCATACTTTACCACCACATGATCATAACTATAATAGGAAGCTCAAAATTAAGGTGCTTTTCATTGTGCTAAAGATATCTGTCAGTATTTTGGGTTTTTTTTTGAAACAGGGTTTCTCTGTATTGCATAGGAGTTTGTCCTGGAACTCTCTCTGTGGACCAGGCTGGCCTCAGACTCACAGAGATCAGCCTGACTCTGCCTCCCAAGTGCTACAATTAAAGGCATGTACCACCAATGCCCAGCTTTTATAGCTTTTTTATAATTCAAATATGTTGCAAGTAATAAAGGAAATAATAACACAGAGAACAGGTAGTACTGCCTAATAATAACTGTCCATATCCTGGCTTCTCCCTCTCCCCAGGTTCTGGGCAACATGGCCCTGTTCCTGTTCCCAACTCCTCACCTTCTCAGGCCCTGATGGTTTCCCCTGAGCACCCACCTGTCCCTACACACTAGTCCTCTCCAGGGTCTATGCCTTCTCTTATGGAACCTTTCCTGATCTAGGAGACTCTCTAATCCTGGAGTTTCCTCTGCCCTGGGATACATCTTCTCTGTTTTTCTCCATGTGACCTTCCCTTGCCCCAGGATCTGTCTTTGACAGGTGGTTGTTCCTTGGTGACAGCCCAAAGGCAGTCAAAGGTTGCATGGCTGAATCATGCACAAATGTTACACATAGTTAGAAACTGATAGAAAGGGGGTGATGGGCATCACCCTTCAGCAATACAGGATTAGAATGCTTTCAACTTTTTACTACTGACAGCCACAATGGTGTGATTCAGTGAAGTTCAGTTCTAGGGCACAAAAGGAGTTTCTGAGCAATAGAGGTATTTCAGGTTAACAAAGTAGTTTGCATGTGAATAGGGAAGATGCCTTTTTATACGTCTGTTCTTTGATATGGGGATGGGCCTTGTGACTGGTTATACATCAGGGGTGGCTCATTTGTAATGGTTTGCTGCCAAATGTTTGGCCGATCCTGTTTGGTCAACAAATATGTATCCTAGCCTACTAATGTATAACAGATCAGGTTAGCAGAAACTTACCTTTTGGGTGTTTTAGTCAAAACCCTCCCTCAGTTAAATTCTACTTTTTGAGACTTATTATCTCCTATGCATTTGTAAATAATTTGTATTAATGATTTTACTCTTCTACATCACAGCTTAGTAATGAAGTGCTACCCAACATGTGAGATGCCTTTCACAACATCCACAAAATAAACAATAACTGGATTTTACATGGAAAGTTTAAATGAAAATTACTGAAATTCGTGAAGGTACTGAATAAACTAGGCACCTTCAACTGTGCTGACCTGCTTTCCATGGGTGCAATACAAGCATGTGGAAGGTGACTACAAAGATGTTTCTACACACAGCTCCCTGCTCCCAATGCTCAGAGCAGACTCAGCCCACAGAACAAAGTTTGTCAGAGGCTTGCCTCTGGTTCAAGGGCACTTCAAGGAGAGCATGGGACCTCAGAGGACAGTGACTGTGGCTGCAGCTTCCCTCCCGGATCAAGGGAATACCCATCCCACTGGCTCCAGCACCTCCCAGTCTGTCTTTCTCTATTTGGGAACAGAAGCCCCTTACACACCATGTTGTGGTTTCCAGGTTCCCCCTTTCTCAAAGCACAGCACTCTAATCCACTCCTGCAAGTTTCTCTGAGTCAAGCCTGAAGCCAGAGGCCAGAAAGGCCCTGAACTACTTCTTGCTATCAGGTCACCTATGGAGCTGGTTGGTTACTAAGGCCTGAGTGACAAGAGCACCTCCCATAGGGTTACAGAGTGCTTAAAGACACCGCACAGTGGATCCTCGCCCCACTTTCCACCACAGACAAAGACCTTTTCCAGATCAGCAGAGATCTGCATTTCTATAGCACTTGTCCCTGGCTCCAATAGCTGACCCTTCTATCTTCCTGCACTCACAGGCATTTCTGCTTTTTCCTCCTGGGCACAATGTGGCTAGCTAATTTGTACAGTTCACTATACTTACTATGAGCATGGAGTGATTCTCTGTCAAAAAGCTGTAAGGTGCCAGAAAATTAACTTCTAAACAGAGATTTAAGGATACAATAGAAGATATTTGCTTTGTAGCTTTACCCTGATGTCAGATGAAGGTTCCTTTTACCTTGTTGTCACAGGAACTTCAGTCAGTCAGGGAAGATAATTAGGAACCAGACCACAAACAAGATAATAAGTCTTTCTCCCACCAGAAGGCTGGATGATGACTCCATTGCTGTAGGAGTGTTATTCCTGAAATTCAGAGCAAACTGTTGGCAAATGCGCAGTAATAAACAGAGTAGTCTTCATAGATGGTTGAATATTTGTAGAGTAATGGAGCTAGAAAGATTGTATTTATGACCCCTATTTTTAGCTAGCACATCTTCCTCAATATGTAGGTAAGAAAATACAAAAAAACAAAACAAAACAAAAAAACACAAAACAACAAAAACAAAACAAACTGCATAATTCAATGTTATCTACATGATCAGGACTGGTAGAATGAATCTCTCCATGTATGCAGAAAGTGGATTTGTTAGAATGTCTCACAGGATCTGTCACAAATAGTCCAACAATGCCTGCCTACCAATAGAAATTTGAAGAGCCCTGTAGCTGTTTAGTTCTTCAGGCTGGGTGTGTCAGCTCGTCTTCGTTATACACAATAATTCCAAAGAAGTTGGCTATTATGCTGGTAAATGAATGAACTTGGTACCCAGAGATAAGATGAATAGCCAAACAGAGACAGCTTCCTCCTTCAATATCCTTTATATTGCTACCACCAGATGGAGACATCCATACTAAAGGTGGATCTTATTTTTTATGTGTTTTGTTTTGCTTTTGTGTTTTCAAGACAGGATGTATCTGTGGAGCCCTAGAATTCATTCTGTGGACCTGGCTGGCTTCAAACTCAGAAAATCTGACTGGCTGTGCCTCCTGAGTGCTGGAGTTAAACATGTGCACAGCCACCAAGCAGCTAAATATGGATCGCATCAGCTTTTTTGATACAGGGTTTCTCTGTGTGGCATTGCTTTTCTTGGAACTCATTCTGCCAGTCTGACGTGGAACTCACAGAGATCTGCCTGCCTCTACAGGTATTGCAGAAGAGAGGTTGTCTGCAATGTTGAAATGCTGGAACTTTGTCAAGCAGCAATAGCAACTGTGTGGTCCATGACTATGCTATGGATATGTATATAAATAATTACTATTTCAGATTCCATGCTTCTTCATGTCACCATTAATTTCACATGAAGGACTTCAACTTGATGTAATGACTTCAAAAGGGATTATGCAGAGATTCTTTTTAATGTCATGGCAATGAGATTTTTTTTAAATTTTATTTTCCAGTTTAAATTTAGATAAGAATCAAGGTTGCTTCACAAGTCAGTTCCAGGTCCCTCTCCCATTCCCTCCCTTCCTCCCGTGCCCTCCCCCCATTATCCCCTCATTTCTCCAGGGAGGGTGAGGCCCTCCATGGGGGTGTCCATAGTGTGTCATTTCATATAGGGCAGGGCCTAGACCCTTTCCCAAGAGTTCAGGGTGAGAGTGCGCCACACATTGTTCTATTGGAGTCCAAAGTCCGTGTGTATACTTGGGATGGGTACTGATCTGCTGCCCAAGGCTCAATAGATTACCTAGGCCTCTTCACTGACACCCAGATTCAGGGGTTCTTGATCAGTCCCATGCTGGCTTCCCAGGCTAATGCCTGGGATTCAAGAGTTAACCTTTGTCTGGTCAGCTGTTTCTGGGGGTTCAACCAGCCCAGTCTTAATCCCTTTGATCATCAGTCCTCCCTCTCTGATACTGGCTTTCTTGAGTTCAGCTCAGTACTTAACCAAGGGAGTCTGCCTCTTCTTCGATCAGCCACTAAATAAAGTTTCTGTTTCCCAGACTCTCTGGCCATAGGATTGTAGGCTGGCACTCCCCAGATCTATGTCTAAAATCCATATATGAGAGAGTACATGCCATGTTTCTCTTTTTGTGACTGGGTTACCTCACTCAGGATGGTTTCTTCTAGTGTCATCCATTTGCCTGCGAATCTCATGATTCCATTATTTTTTTCTGCTGAATATTACTCCATAGTGTAGATGTACCACATTTTCTCTATCCACTCTTCGGGTGAGGGACATCTAGGTTGCTTCCACGTTCTGGCAATTACAAATAAAGCTGCTATGAACATAGTGGAACAGACATCTTTGCTGTATGAATGGGCATCTTTTGGATATATGCCTAAGAGTGGAGTTGCTGGGTCTTGTGGTAGGTTTATTCCCATTTTTCTGAGGAATCTCCACACTGATTTCCAAAGTGGCTGAACCAGTTGGCACACCCACCAGCAATGGAGGAGTGTCCCCCTTTCACCACATCCTCTCCAGCATAAATTGTCATTGGTGTTTTTGATTTTAGCCATTCTGACAGGGGTGAGATGGTATCTGAGAGTTGTTTTGATTTGCATTTCCCGGATGGCTAAGGATGTGGAGCACTTTCTCAAGTGCCTCTCAGCCACTTTAGACTCCTCTATTGAAAACTCTCTATTTAGTTCTGCAGCCCACTTCTTAATTGGGTCCTTTGCTGTTTTGGAGACTTGCTTCTTGAGTTCTTTGTAAATTTTGGAGATCAACCCTCTGTCAGATGTGGGATTAGTGAATAGTTTTTCCCATTCTGTGGCCTGCCTTTTTGTCTTGCTGACTGTGTCCTTTGCCTTACAGAAGCTTCTCAGTTTCAGTAGGTCCCATTTATTAATTGTTGATCTTACTGCCTGTGCTACTGGTGTTATGTTCAGGAAGCTGTCTCCTGTACCAATTCTTTCAAGGGTACCACCGACTTTCTCTTCTAAGAGGTTCAGTGTGGCTGGATTTATGTTGAGGTCTTTGATCCATTTGGACTTAAGTTTTGTGCATGGCGATAGACATGGATCGATCTGCATTCTTCTACATGCCAGTCTCCAATTATGCCAGCACCATTTGTTGAAGATGCTTTCTTTATTCCATTGTATATTTTTAGCTTCTTTGTCAAAGATCAGATGTTCGTACGCGTGTGGGTTAATACCCGGGTTTTCAATTCGATTCCATTGGTCTACCTGTCTATTTTTGTGCCAATACCAAGCTGTTTTCAGGACTATAGCTCTATAATAGAGCTTGAGGTCAGGGATGGTGATGCCTCCGGACGTTGCCTTGTTGAACAGGGTTGTTTTGGCTATCCTGGGTCTTTTGTTTTTCCATACAAAATTGATTATTGTTCTTTCAAGGTCTGTGAAGAACTGTGCTGGGATTTTAATAGGGATTGCATTGAATCTGTTGATTGCTTTTGGCAGGATTGCCATTTTTACTACATTGATCCTACCTATCCAAGAGCATGGGAGATCTTTCCATTTTCTGAGGGCTTCTTTAATTTCTTTCTTTAAAGATTCAAAGTTCTTACGATACAGGTCTTTCACTTGTTTGGTTAGCGTTACCCCAAGGTATTTTATGTTGTTTGTGGCAATTGTAAAGGGTGATGTTTCTCTGATTTCTCTTTCAGCCCTTTTATCATCTGTATATAGTAGGGCTACTGACTTTCTTGAGTTGATCTTGTAACCTGCCACTTTGCTGAAGGTGTTAATCAGCTGTAAGAGTTCCCTGGTAGAGTTCTTTGGGTCATTGATGTAAACTATCATATCATCTGCAAACAGTGAAAGTTTGACCTCTTCCTTCCCAATTTGTATCCCCTTGATCCCCCTTTGTTGTCATATGGCAATGGCTAGAACTTCAAGTACCATGTTGAAAAGGTATGGAGAGAGTGGACAGCCTTGTTTTGTTCCTGATTTCAGAGGAATTGCGTTGAGTTTCTGTCCATTTAGTTTGATGTTGGCTGTTGGTTTACTGTATATAGCTTTTATTATGTTTAAGTATGTCCCTGTTATCCCAGATCTCTCCAAGACATTTATCATGAAGGGGTGTTGGATTTTGTCAAAGGCTTTTTCAGCATCTAGTGAGATGATCATGTGATTTTTGTTTTTCAGCTTGTTTATATGGTGGATTACGTTGATGGATTTTCGTATGTTGAACCATCCCTGCACTCCTGGGATGAAACCTACTTGATCGTGGTGAATGATTGTTTTGATGTGTTCTTGGATCCGATTTGCCAGTATTTTATTGAGTATTTTTGCATCAATGTTCATGAGGGATATTGGTCTGAAGTTCTCTTTCTTAGTTGTATCTTTGTGTGGCTTGGGGATCAAGGTTATTGAAGCCTCATAGAAAGAGTTTGGCAAATACTCTTCTGCTTCTATTGTGTGGAACAGTTTGAGAAGAATTGCTATAAGCTGTTCTTTGAATTTCTGGTAGAATTCTGCACTGAGGCCATCTGGACCTGGGCTTTTTTTGGTTGGGAGACTTTTGATGACAGCTTCTATTTCCATAGGGGTTATAGGTCTATTTAAATTGCTTATCTATTCTTGATTTAGTTTTGGCAATTGATAGCTGTCCAGGAAGTCATCCGTTTCCTTTAAATTTTGGAATTTTGTGGAGTACAGGTTTTCAAAGTATGACCTAATGATTCTCTGGATTTCTCAGAGTCTGTTGTTATGTCCCCCTTTTCATTTCTAATTTTGTTAATTTGCGTGTTCACTCTCTGCTATTTGGTAAGTTTGGACAAAGGTTTGTCTATCTTGTTGATTTTCTCAAAGAACCAACTCTTCGTTGTGTTGATTCTTTGTACTGTTTTCCTGGTTTCTACTTTATTGATTTCAGCACTCAATTTGATTATTTCCTGGCGTCTACTCCTCCTTGGGGAGTTTGCTTCTTTGTGTTCTAGAGCTTTTAGCTGTGATGTTAATTCTCTGGTATAACTGTTCTCCTGTTTCTTCATGTGAGCACTTAGTGCTATGAACTTCCCCCGTAGCACTGCTTTCAAAGTGTCCCATAGGTTTGGGTATGTTGTATCTTCATTCTCATTGAATTCGAGGAAGTCTTTAATTTTTTTTTTATTTCCTCTTTGACCCCCGGATGGTGCAGTTGAGCATTATTCAATTTCCATGAGTTTATAGGTTTTCTGCAATTTGTGTTGTTGTTGAATTCTAATTTTAAAGCATGGTGGTCTGATAAGATGCATGGAGTTATTCCAATTTTTTTGTAGCTGCTGAGGTTTGATATGTTGCCAAGTATGTGGTCGATTTTTGAGAAGGTTCCATGTGGTGGTTAGAAGAAGGTATATTCTTTTTTATGTGGATGAAATGTTCTATAGATATCTGTTAATCCCAGTTGGGTCATTACTTCTATTAGCCCTTTTGCTTCTTTGTTGAGTTTCTGTTTTATATTCCTGTCTAGTGGTGAGAGTGGTGTGTTGAAATCTCCCACTATAACTGTGTGGGGCTTTGGATGAGATTTAAGTTCTAATAATGTTTTTTTAACGAATGTGGATGCCTTTGTATTTGGGGCATAGATGTTCAGAATAGACACTTCATCTTGATGGGTTTCACCTGTGATGAGTATGTAATGACCTCCTTCATCTCTTTTGATTGATTTTATTTTAAAGTCTAGTTTGTTAGATATTAGGATTGCTACCCCGGCTTGTTTCTTGGGTCGATTCGATTGAAAAAATTTTTCCCAACCTTTAATTCTCAGGTAATGTCTGTCTTTAAGGGTGAGGTGTGTTTCCTGTATGCAGCAGTAGGAAGGGTTCGGTCTTCGAATCCAATCTGCTAGTCTGTGTCTTTTTATGGGTGAGTTAAGGCCATTAATATTGAGGGATATTAATGACCAATGATTGCTCATCCTTCTTCGATTTGCGATGGTTGTTGTTGGTGGAATTATGTGTGGAATTTCACCCCTTTGTTCTTTTGACTGTTGGTAGAGAGAGATTCTCTAATGCTTATGTTTTTCTGGTTGTAGTTAGCTTCCTTGTGTTGGAGTTTTCCTTCCAAAATTTTCTGTAGGGCTGGGTTAGTGGACACATATTGGTTGAATCTAGTTTTGTCATGGAATATCTTGTTTTCTCCGTCTATAGTGATTGAGAGCTTTGCCGGGTATAGTAGTCTGGGCTGGCATCCGTGGTCTCTTAGTGTAGGTAGAATATCTATCCAGGACCTTCTGGCTTTCAGCGTTTCCATGGAGAAATCAGGTGTAATTCTGATAGGTCTGCCTTTATATGTTACTTGACATTTTTCCTTAGCTGCTCTTAATATTCTTTCTTTATTCTGTATGTTTGGGGTCTTGATTATTATGTGGCGAGGGGATTTTTTCTTGTGGTCCACTCTATTTGGTGTTCTGTAGGCTTCTTGTGCCTTCATTGGCATGTCTTTCTTAAGGTTGGGAAAGTTTTCTTCTATGATTTTGTTGAATATGCCTTCTGCCCCTTTGAGCTGGATTTCTTCTCCTTCTTCTATACCTATTATTCTTAGGTTTGGTCTTTTCATGGTGTCCCATATTTCCTGGATGTTTTATGTTAAGGATTTGTTGGATTTAAGGTTTTCTTTGGTTGATAAATCCATTTCTCCTAGCGTATCTTCAACACTTGAGATTCTCTCTTCCATCTCTTCTATTCTGTTGGTAATGCTTGTATTGGTAGTGCCTGTCTGTTTGTCCAGCTTTTCTATTTTCTGCCTTTCTTCAGATTGTGTTTTTTTTAGTGTCTCTATTTCAGTTTTCAACCCTTGCAGTGTTTGCATTGCTTCTTGCAATTTTCTTTTTTTTTATTAATATTTTTTTTATTTTCCATTTTAAATTTAGATAAGAAACAAGGTTGCTTCACAAGTCAGTACGAGGTCCCTCTCCCTTTCCCTCCCCTCCTCCTGTGCCCTCCCCCATCCCCCCCCCTTATCCCCTCATTCCCCCAGGGAGGGTGAGGCCCTCCATGGGGGTGTCCATAGTCTGTCATTTCATTTAGGGCAGGGCCTAGACCCTTCCCCAAGAGTTCAGGGTGAGAGTGCACCTCACATTGTTCTATGGGAGTCCAGAGACCGTGTGTATACTTGGGACGGGTACTGATCTGCTGTCCAAGGCTCAATAAATTTCCTAGGCCTCCTCACTGACACCCAGATTCAGGGGGTCTTGATCAGTCCCATGCTGGATTCCCAGGCTGATGCCTGGGATTCAAGAGTTAACCTTTGTCTGGTCAGCTGTTTCTGGGGGTTCAACCAGCCCAGTCTTAATCCCTTTCATCATCAGTCCTCCCTCTCTGATACTGGCTTTCTTGAGTTTAGCTCAGTACTTAACCAGCCACTAAATGAAGTTTCTGTTTCCCAGACTCTCTGGCAATAGGATTGTAGGCTGGCACTCCCCAGATCTATGTCTAAAATCCATATATGAGAGAGTACATGCCATGTTTCTCTTTTTGTGACTGGGTTACCTCACTCAGGATGGTTCCTTCTAGTGTCATCCATTTGCCTGCGAATCTCATGATTCCATTATTTTTTTCTGCTGAATAGTACTCCATTGTGTAGATGTACCACATTTTCTCTATCCATTCTTCGGGTGAGGGACATCTAGGTTGCTTCCAAGTTCTGGCTATTACAAATAAAGCTGCTATGAACATAGTAGAACAGACATCTTTGTTACATGAATGGGCATCTTTTGGATATATGCCTAAGAGTGCAGTTGCTGGGTCTTGTGGTAGGTTTATTCCCATTTTTCTGAGGAATCTCCATACTGCTTTCCAAAGTGGCTGCACCAGTTGGCACTCCCACCAGCAATGGAGGAGTGTCCCCCTTACACCACATCCTCTCCAGCATAAATTGTCATTGGTGTTTTTGATTTTAGCCATTCTGACAGGAGTGAGATGGTATCTCAGAGTTGCTTTGATTTGCATTTCCCAGATGGCTAAGGATGTTGAGCACTTTCTCATGTGCCTCTCAGCCATTTTAGACTCCTCTATTGAAAACTCTCTATTTAGTTCTGCAGCCCACTTCTTAATTGGGTCCTTTGCTGTTTTGGAGACTTGCTTCTTGAGTTCTTTGTAAATTTTGGAGATCAACCCTCTGTCAGATGTGGGATTAGTGAATATTTTTTCCCATTCTGTGGCCTGCCTTTTTGTCTTGCTGACTGTGTCCTTTGCCTTACAGAAGCTTCTCAGTTTCAGGAGGTCCCATTTATTAATTGTTGATCTCACTGTCTGTGCTACTGGTGTTATGTTCAGGAAGCTGTCTCCTGTACCAATTCTTTCAAGGGTACCACCCACTTTCTCTTCTAAGAGGTTCAGTGTGGCTGGATTTATGTTGAGGTCTTTGATCCATTTGGACTTAAGTTTTGTGCATGGCAATAAACATGGATCCATCCGCATTTTTCTACATGCCAGTCTCCAATTATGCCAGCACCATTTGTTGAAGATGCTTTCTTTATTCCATTGTATATTTTTAGCTTCTTTGTCAAAGATCAGATGTTCGTACGTGTGTGGGTTAATACCCGGATTTTCAATTCGATTCCATTGGTCTGCCTGTCTATTTTTGTGCCAATCCCAAGCTGCTTTCAGGACTATAGCTCTATAATAGAGCTTGAGGTCAGGGATAGTGATGCCTCCGGACGTTGCCTTGTTGAACAGGGTTGTTTTGGCTATCCTGGGTCTTTTGTTTTTCCATACAAAATTGATTATTGTTCTTTCAAGGTCTGTGAAGAATTGTGCTGGGATTTTAATGGGGATAGCATTGAATCTGTAGATTGCTTTGGCAGGATTGCCATTTTTACTACATTGATCCTACCTATCCAAGAGCATGGGAGATCTTTCCATTTTCTGAGGGCTTCTTTAATTTCTTTCTTTAAAGATTCAAAGTTCTTACGATACAGGTCTTTCCCTTGTTTGGTTAGCGTTACCCCAAGGTATTTTATGTTGTTTGTGGCAATTGTAAAGGGTGATGTTTCTCTGATTTCTCTTTCAGCCCTTTTATCATCTGTATATAGTAGGGCTACTGACTTTCTTGAGTTGATCTTGTAACCTGCCACTTTGCTGAAGGTGTTAATCAGCTGTAAGAGTTCCCTGGTAGAGTTCTTTGGGTCATTGATGTAAACTATCATATCGTCTGCAAACAGTGAAAGTTCGACTTCTTCCTTCCCAATTTGTATCCCCTTGATCCCCCATTGTTGTCGTATGGCAATAGCTAGAACTTCAAGTACCATGTTGAAAAGGTATGGAGAGAGTGGACAGCCTTGTTTTGTTCCTGATTTTAGAGGAATTGCGTTGAGTTTCTGTCCATTTAGTTTGATGTTGGCTGTTGGTTTACCGTATATGGCTTTTATTATGTTTAAGTATGTCCCTGTTATCCCAGATCTCTCCAAGTCCTTTATCATGAAGGGCTGTTGGATTTTGACAAAGGCTTTTTCAGCATCTAGTGAGATGATCATGTGATTTTTGTTTTTCAGCTTGTTTATATGGTGGATTACGTTGATGGATTTTCGTATGTTGAACCATCCCTGCATCCCTGGGATGAAACCTACTTGATCGTGGTGAATGATTGTTTTGATGTGTTCTTGGGTCCGATTTGCCAGTATTTTATTGAGTATTTTTGCATCAATGTTCATGAGGGATATTGGTCTGAAGTTCTCTTTCTTGGTTGTATCTTTGTGTGGCTTGGGGACCAAGGTTATTGAAGCCTCATAGAAAGAGTTTGGCAAAGACCCTTCTGCTTCTATTGTGTGGAACACTTTGAGAAGAATTGGTATAAGCTGTTCTTTGAATTTCTGGTAGAATTCTGCACTGAGGCCATCTAGACCTGGACTTTTTTTTGGTTGGGAGACTTTTGATGACAGCTTCTATTTCTAGTTTTGGCAAATGATAGCTGTCCAGGAAGTCATCCGTTTCCTTTAAATTTTCGAATTTTGTGGAGTACAGGTTTTCAAAGTATGACCTAATGATTCTCTGGATTTCTCAGAGTCTGTTGTTATGTCCCCCTTTTCATTTCTGATTTTGTTAATTTGCGTGTTCACTCTCTGCTGTTTGGTAAGTTTGGACAAAGGTTTGTCTATCTTGTTGATTTTCTCAAAGAACCAACTCTTCGTTGCGTTGATTCTTTGTATTGTTTTCCTGGTTTCTACTTTGTTGATTTCAGCCCTCAATTTGATTATTTCCTGGCGTCTACTCCTCCTGGGGGAGTTTGCTTCTTTGTGTTCTAGAGCTTTTAGCTGTGATGTTAATTCTCTGGTATAACTGTTTTCCTGTTTCTTCATGTGAGCACTTAGTGCTATGAACTTCCCCGTAGCACTGCTTTCAAAGTGTCCCATAGGTTTGGGTATGTTGTGTCTTCATTCTCATTGAATTCGAGGAAGTCTTTAATTGCTTTTTTATTTCCTCTTTGACCCAGGGATGGTGCAGTTGAGCATTATTCAATTTCCATGAGTTTGTAGGTTTTCTGCAATTTGTGTTGTTGTTGAATTCTAATTTTAAGGCATGGTGGTCTGATAAGATGCATGGAGTTATTCCAATTTTTTTGTAGCTGCTGAGGTTTGATATGTTGCCAAGTATGTGGTCGATTTTTGAGAAGGTTCCATGTGGTGGTGAGAAGAAGGTATATTCTTTTTTATGTGGATGAAATGTTCTATAGATATCTGTTAATCCTAGTTGGGTCATTACTTCTATTAGACCCTTTGCTTCTTTGTTGAGTTCCTGTCTGGTATTCTTGTCTAGTGGTGAGAGTGGTGTGTTGAAATCTCCCACTATAACTGTGTGGGGCTTTAGATGAGATTTAAGTTCTAAAAATGTTTCTTTAACGAATGTGGATGCCTTTGTATTGGGGGCATAGATGTTCAGGATAGACACTTCGTCTATGTGGGTTTCACCTGTGATGAGTATGTAATGACCTCCTTCATCTCTTTTGATTGATTTTATTTTAAAGTCTAGTTTGTTAGATATTAGGATTGCTACCCCGGCTTGTTTCTTGGGTCCATTTGTTTGAAAAAAATTTTCCCAACCTTTAACTCTCAAGTAATGTCTGTCTTTGAGGGTGAGGTGTGTTTCTTGTATGCAGCAGAAGGAAGGGTTCTGTCTTCGAGTCCATTCTGCTAGTCTGTGTCTTTTTATGGGTGAGTTAAGGCCGTTAATATTGAGGGATATTAATGACCATTGATTGCTCATCCTTCTTCGATTTGCGATGGTTGTTGTTGGTGGAATTATGGGTGGAATTTCGCCCCTTTGTTCTTTTGGCTGTTGGTAGAGAGGGATTCTCTAATGCTTATGTTTTTCTGGTTGTAGTTAGCTTCCTTGGGTTGGAGTTTTCCTTCCAAAATTTTCTGTGGGGCTGGGTTAGTGGACACATATTGGTTGAATCTAGTTTTGTCATGGAATATCTTGTTTTCTCCGTCTATAGTGATTGAGAGCTTTGCCGGGTATAGTAGTCTGGGCTGGCATCCATGGTCTCTTAGTGTAGGTAGAATATCTATCCAGGACCTTCTGGCTTTCAGAGTTTCCATGGAGAAATCAGGTGTAATTCTGATAGGTCTCCCTTTATATGTTACTTGACCTTTTTCCTTAGCTGCTCTTAATATTCTTTCTTTATTCTGTATGTTTGGGGTCTTGATTATTATGTGGCAAGGGGATTTTTTTTGTGGTCCACTCTATTTGGTGTTCTGTAGGCTTCTTGTGCCTTCATTGGCATGTCTTTCTTAAGGTTGGGAAAGTTTTCTTCTATGATTTTGTTGAATATGCCTTCTGCCCCTTTGAGGTGGATTTCTTCTCCTTCTTCTATACCTATTATTCTTAGGTTTGGTCTTTTCATGGTGTCCCATAATTCCTGGATGTTTTGTGTTAAGGATTTGTTGGATTTAAGGTTTTCTTTGGTTGATAAATCCATTTCTCCTAATGTATCTTCAACACTTGAGATTCTCTCTTCCATCTCTTCTATTCTGTTGGTAATGCTTGTATTGGTAGTGCCTGACTGTTTGTCCAGCTTTTCTATTTTCTGCCTTTCTTCAGATTGTGTTTTTTTAGTGTCTCTATTTCAGTTTTCAACCCTTGCAGCGTTTGCATTGCTTCTTGCAATTTTCTGTTTATCTGTTCGTCCTTTTGTTGCCTTTTATGAATTTTTTGGTTTGTTCTTTCTTCCATTTCTTGCATTTTTTGGTTTGCTTTTTGTTCCATTTCTTGGATTTTGTGCTTTGTTTCTTCTTCCATTTCCTGCCTTTTTTGGTTTGTTTCTTCCTCCATTTTTTTCATTTTTTGCTTTGTTTTTTCTACCATTTCTTGTATTTTTTGCTTTGTTTCTTCTTCCATTTCCTGCCTTTTTTGGTATGTTTCTTCTTCTAATTCTTGCATTTTTTGCTTTGCTTTTTCTTCCATTTCTTGCATTTTTTGCTTCATTTCTTCTTCCATTTCGTGCCTTTTTTGGTTTGTTTTTTCTTCCAATTCTTGCATTTTTTGCTTTGTTTTTTCTTCCATTTCTTGCATTTTTTGCTTTGTTTTTTCTTCCATTTCTTTGAGGGATTTTCCAATATCCTATTTTAGGGCCTCTATCATTTTCATGAAAGTGCTTTTAGGGTCGTTCTCTTCTGCTTCCTTCGCATTGGAATATTGGGGTCTTGCTGGTGTGGAGTCTCTAGAATCTGGCGGTGTCATATTTGTTTTTCTGTTGCTGACTGTGTTTTTGTATTGTCTCTTTCCCATCTCTTCTTTCAGTGGGTGCAGAAAGAGCCCCTTCCTGGTCTGGGGACCAGAGTTCCCTTTTGGTGGGTGCTAGTAAGTCCAGTAATCTGGTGGTTCTTCTATGCCTTGTCCAAATGCTGGTCCGTGGGTAGAGAAGAAGAACAGGAATCTGGGGCGCTTAGCCTCCTACCTGGTCCCCTGGACCCTATGCTAGGTCCTGTTGTACTTGATCCAGAACAGCTACTCCCCTGGTCTCCCTGGGTCCTCTGGTTTCCTGGTGTCGTTGGTGGGAGAGAAGACCTGGGGTCTGGGTGCTTGGCTCCCGCCGGGATTGGGAGCTCTGTGCAGGTCCCAGGCAATCTGCAGGCACTGGAGCACAGGCCGGGAAGCCGGCCTGTTTACCTGATGCTGCTGGAAGAACCGCCGCTTCCCTGGACTCCCAGCCTCCTCTCCTTTCCTGGTCTCGTTGGTGTGAGCGAAGATCTGGAGTCTGGGGTGCTTGGCTCCCGCCGGGATTGGGAGCTCTGTGCAGGTCCCAGGCGATCTGCAGGCACTGGAGCACAGGCCGGGAAGCCAGCCTGTTTACCTGATGCTGCTGGAAGAACCACCGCTTCCCTGGACTCCCAGCCTCCTCTCCTTTCCTGGTCTCGTTGGTGTGAGCAAAGATCTGGAGTCTGGGGTGCTTGGCTCCCGCCGGGATTGGGAGCTCCGTGCAGGTCCCAGGTGATCTGCAGGCACTGGAGCACAGGCCAGGAAGCCGGCCTGTTTACCTGATGCTGCTGGAAGAACCGCTGCTTCCCTGGACTCCCAGCCTCCTCTCCTTTCCTGGTCTCGTTGGTGTGAGCGAAGATCTGGAGTCTGGGGTGCTTGGCTCCCGCCGGGATTGGGAGCTCTGTGCAGGTCCCAGGTGATCTGCAGGCACTGGAGCACTGAAAGACCCCGGCCCAGCGCAAGCAGCTGAGGCTTATGGAAAACTCCTTTCCCCCACAGCTCAGCCATTTTTTATCAGGAGGGAGCTCAGCTCAAGGTCTTCGCAGCTGAATAGTCACTACTATCTCTGTCCAGATAGGGGCACAGGTGTCTATGGTCTGCATAGCCAGCCCAGAAAGATTGGGCAGGCACAGAAACCCTTTGTTCTTCAGATAGGGCCAAGGCCGAGAATTGAGTTCTGAGAGAAACCTTAATTGCCTCTCTGTCCAGATGGGAGAAACCTTAATTGCCCTCGTTCTGAGCCCCAGCCTCATTTAAATTACCCAATCAGGGTCCCGTAACTAGGCTTCTCGCTTCTGTACTGCACTTTTTGCTATAAAAGAACCCCTGAGTCCCCAGCTCGGGGCTCTCAGTTCCCGAGACTGAGATGCCCCGGGTACCCGTGTATTATCAATAAAGCCTCTTGCTGTTGCATCCAAGCTCGTGGCCTCGGTGTTCCTTGGGTTCGGGTCTCCCTCCCGTGAAAGTCCCCCGCCTGGGGTCTTTCAGCACAGGCCGGGAAGCCGGCCTGTTTACCTGATGCTGCTGGAAGAACCGCTGCTTCCCTGGACTCCCAGCCTCCTCTCCTTTCCTGGTCTCGTTGGTGTGAGCGAAGATCCGGAGTCTGGGGTGCTTGGCTCCCGCCGGGATTGGGAGCTCTGTGCAGGTCCCAGGCGATCTGCAGGCACTGGAGCACAGGCCGGGACGCCGGCCTGTTTACCTGATGCTGCTGGAAGAACCGCCGCTTCCCTGGACTCGAGATTTATTTTTTAAAATTGTTATATTTGTTTGTCTGTAATGTGATTACAGGTTTTTTGACCATGACAGTTCTGTGAGACCAGAAGTCAACTTCATCGGGTCTACTTTTGGCATAAAACTAGTAAAACAGTAGATTCATAAAATTCTCATGTCCCTGGAAACCTCATTGTGGGAAAAGACTTGAGCCTCTCAAATTATTTGACTCTATTGAAGAAACATTTACTTCTTATTTAACCAACTCACAGGACAAATAGGAGCTGAGAAGGTGTTAGTATTTAAGCAATGGACAAAATTCATAATTTGCCGTTATTAGATTATTTAGTTTTACATATATTTGTCTTTTGTCTAAGCCTGTTAGGAACATGGTGATGGATTATTTACCATATAATTTCTTTATTGATCCAAATTAGTCAAACTGAATAAATATGATTTAAATTTTTGTTGAATTTGTCATTTTTCCTTTTGTATTATTTTTCCCTTCTTTTTAAGAATGGTATTACTGTGACTGTCTGGCATTGAACTCCCACCATAGACTGTACTATCATAGGAAATCAGAGAGCTCTGTCTATCTTGACTCCAAAGAGCCTGCATTATAGTTGAACATGTTACTAGATAAATTGATTCATTTAATTGGCTTACTGGGTATGAGTGAATGAGCCTGATTGGTTAGGGTAACCAAGACACAGGATCTGGTCCTAACTCTAATTGCAGAAGTAGTTACCCATCAAATGCAGCCTTTCAGTCTTAAAGTCTGCTGTCTCCCAACTATGAGAAATACTATTTTTCCTTATCATTGAGTCACTTATAACACATCAAAGGACATGGCAAGAGTTCTGCCCATTCTTCACATGATGAAACCCAGGCTCTCATGCATAGATAAGTAGATTTTGAATAGAGTTAAGTGCAACTCCTCAGGTTATTTATCCCTCCCATTATTCTAATGCCTCACTAAGTGAAGTTGAAGCAACCTAAGCCAGGCATGTTGGCAAAGGTCTGTAATCACAGTACTTAGAAAGTGGTGTAGGAATTTTAGGACATCATAGTCATCCAAGATGAAAATAGTCAATGGGGTATGGGGGGAGGCCCACAGAACAAAGGGAGACTAGGATTGGTTCATGACAGTATCCATAATCTTCCCTGAAGCATCAGTAATTGAGGGCTATAGCACCAGAAATTATTAGCTCTTGCCTAGACTGACTGTTGCTGTATAAACTGGGCATGAAGGACCCACAGGAAAGTGACTGCTAAACTCAGTCTTACAGGGTTCCTGCTTCATGGAAGAGTCTACCAGACTTTCTGCAGGACACAGAAAAATGACTGACAGACTGCCAATGCAGAGGGACAGCTTGAAATTTCCTGCTTTGCTGAGAAGTGTTCCAGACACATTGTGGCCTATGGGCTGAAGATGGATGCCCCAACGTTACAGAGGAACTTCGGGTGACTGTCCAGGTAGTAAGATGTCTCTGTCAATCCTAGTGTTTATATATTATCCTTCTGTGGTCTTTGATGGAGTTGAAGACAGATAGTTATAATCACAGTTTTCCTTAGTTATGATAAAAGATAAGCTACATATAGGACTTTGGACTCACAAGAATGAGATAGATGATATTTTCTTTAAATCTTGCTAAAATATTGTAACTATGTTCTTACTTGATAACTGTTCTGTTATATACAATTTGACTGTGTTAAAGTTAAGACCTTTCTTTTTGTTTAGACAGAAGAGGAGATGTTGGGGGAAGTCCTGTGCATTTGTCAATAAAGTACTGTTGAGCCTATAGGGAACCAAGATAGGAGGGACTAGGAGTCCAGGAGAACTCTGCGAAGGAGAAACAGAGGAGAGTCAACATGTAATGCCATGGGGTAGGAAGCCTGGAACTATTCTCCAGTAAGAAACACACTTAGATTAACAATTATGGGGTAATTACTTAAGTCAGAGCTAGCCAGTAAGAAACAAGCAAGGCCAACAGCTTCATAATTAATATAGCCTCCTGTGTGTTTATTTGGGACTGATGCGGATCTAGAACCAGGCGGGCAGAAAGGCTCCACTCATAGAAAAAGCTTCTTTTTACAATTAGCTAAGGTTTTCACCACCCCATTTTTACTATTCTTTTTTTATGAATTTTATTTAAATTAGAGACAATCTTATTTTACATATCAATCTCAGTTCCCTCTCCCTCCAATATTCCCATGCACCCAAGACACTCCCTCATCCCAATCCCCAGTGAGGATGAGGCCTTCCATGTAGGATCATCAAAGTATGACAAGTCATTGGGGCAGGGCCTAGGCTTTCCCTCATGTATCGAGGATAAGAGTGTATCCCTCCATGGGGAATGTGCTCCCAATGTCCATTTGTGCAGTAGGGATAAATACTGATTCCACTGCCAGAGGAACCACAGAGTTCCCAGTGCTCCTAGATCACAGGCAAGTTCAGGGGGCCTGGTTCGGGCCAATGCTGGTTCCCCAGCTGTCAGTCTGGGGTCCATGAGCTCCCCCTTGTTCAGATCAGCCATTTCTGTGGGTTTACCCAGCCTGGTATTGACCCCTTTGCTCATCACTCCTCCCTGTCTGCAACTGGATTCCAAGAGATTGATTCAGTGCGTAGCTGTTCGCATTTGCCTGTGCTTCCATCAGCTACTGGATTAAGGCTCTGGGATGGAATATAAGTTAGTCATTATTCTCATTATCTAGGATGAGAAATTAAGGTAACCTCTCCACTATTGCTTAGATTCTTAGTTGGGGTCATTCTTGTGGATATCTGGACATTTCCCTCATGCCAGATTTCCCTTTACAACTATAATGGCTCCCTTTATTATTGTATCTCTTTTCTTGCTCTCCTTCCATATTCTGCACTGCACTCAATCTTCATGCTCCCTCATGCCCTCATTCTCCCTCCTCTGCTTCCCTTCTCTTTCTCCTAACTTCTGCTCCCTTCCTCCCTTTTTCCCAATCTAGGAGTCTTGTCCTTTTCCCCTTATCTGTGGGACAATGACTGGCTTTTTTCATTTTTATTTAAATTAGAAACAAGCTTGCTTCACATGTCAATCCCAGCTTCTCCCTCTGCTCCTTCCCTGCCCCCTTACCAGGCTAACCATCCCCCCATCCAATCCCCACTCAGATCTCCAGGGAGGGTGAGGCCCTCCATGGAGAGTCTCAATAATCTGTCATTTCATTCCACGCAGGGCTGAGAGAGCATCCCTCATTGTGGATGGGCATCCAAAGTCAATTTGTATGCCAGGCATAAATACTATTCAAGGCCCCACAGATTGCCTAGGCCTCCTCACTGTCATGCACATTCTGGGGGTCTGGATCAGTGCCATGTTGTACTCCCAGTCATAAGTCTGGGGTCCAAGTGCTTCCCCTTGTTCAAGTCAACTATTTCTGTTGGTTAAACCAGCCTAGTCTTGACCCCTTTGCTCATCAGTCCTCCCTTTCTGTCACTGGATTCCAGGAGTTCAATTCAGTGTTTAGCTGTGGGTGTTTTCCCCTGCTTCCATCAGTCTCTGGATGAAGGTTCTGACTCCCAGACTCTCTGGCTGCCACTCCACTTATTCATTTCTAAAATCCATAGATGAGTAAATACATACCATGTTTCTCTTTTTGTGACTGATTTACCTCACTCAGCATGGTTTATTATAGTGCCATTCATTTGCCTGCAAATGATTCCATTGTTTTTTTAATGGCTGGCATTTAAAGAGTTGAGTCTGAACTGAGGTCAATCCAGGGAATGGCCCACACTTGCCACCATGAGGTGGGGTTTGGATCTGTGCTAGCAAACACTACCTGAACTCTCACCAGCCTCTTTCCACTAACACCTCAATGTTTTGTCAGAAGCTTCACCCAACTTTCCTTCTCCACCTCCTCAAGAAACAGATGCCTGAGCTCTACTGGATGTCGCCTAAGGGAAAACACATCCACCCATGCTTCCTGAGGAATATGAGCTCACTGAGTCCTAATTTCTTGCTCCCCACATCATCACTTGCCAGCAGGAAAAAAACAGACTTAAACCCAATGCCCATATACCCAGGGAATCAGGGTTGTATTGGTGGAAGCCCTATTGGCTTCTGTATCTATACAAACAGGTTGGAATGTTTAATAGCCCTGTTCCAAACCCCGCACTCAAGATGCCAATGATGATCCATCAACTAGAGTCTCCTCAGTCCAGACTCTGGCCCTAAAATGCCCATTATTGCCAGATCCAGCCCCACAGTTGTGGCTTCTAGTTTTCTGTTCCTCTGGGACCTTACAGGGATTCTTTACTCCAATTAAACTTTTGTGCTGTGTCTCTTATGTTTCTCTACTCCTGACACTCAGGACTCACTAGCCAAACAGAGCCTAAAGTGGACATGTCAGTCAGACAGGAGGGATCTTTCAGTGTCTCCTGTGCTGTGCCTTTGGTTCAGTGTACCTGACCTGGAGGTAGAGAGGGTGGGGTGGGGGAGGCTCTCTCTCTCTTTCTTTGGTTGCAATCATTTCATAAGGTCAGAGACTGCACCTTCTATAGCAGGAATTCTGTGCCAAGTGTTGATTATTATTTGTGTAAATTGTTCTCCAGTAAAACACCCACATATCATTTATCTTGGGTCTCATGAACTCAGAAACATGGCTTCACAAATAATAACTTTTTTTTTCTTTTTTTCTTTTTTTTTAATTTTATTTTCCAGTTTAAATTTAGATAAGAATCAAGGTTGCTTCACAAGTCAGTTCCAGGTCCCTCTCCCATTCCCTCCCCTCCTCCCGTGCCCTCCCCCCCCCCCCGTTATCCCCTCATTTCTCCAGGGAGGGTGAGGCCCTCCATGGGGGTGTCCATAGTCTGTCATTTCATATAGGGCAGGGCCTAGACCCTTTCCCAAGAGTTCAGGGTGAGAGTGCACCTCACATTGTTCTATTGGAGTCCAAAGTCCGTGTGTATACTTGGGATGGGTACTGATCTGCTGCCCAAGGCTCAATAGAATCCCGAGGCCTCTTCACTGACACCCAGATTCAGGGGGTCTTGATCAGGCCCATGCTGGCTTCCCAGGCTAATGCCTGGGATTCAAGAGTTAACCATTGTCTGGTCAGCTGTTTCTGGGGGTTAGACCAGCCCAGTCTTAATCCCTTTGATCATCAGTCCTCCCTCTCTGTTACTGGCTTTCTTGAGTTCAGCTCAGTACTTAACCAAGGGAGTCTGCCTCTTCTTCGATCAGCCACTAAATAAAGTTTCTGTTTCCCAGACTCTCTGGCCATAGGATTGTAGGCTGGAACTCCCAAGATCTATGTCTAAAATCCATATATGAGAGAGTACATGCCATGTTTCTCTTTTTGTGACTGGGTTACCTCACTCAGGATGGTTTCTTCTAGTGTCATCCATTTGCCTGCGAATCTCATGATTCCATTATTTTTTTCTGCTGAATAGTACTCCATTGTGTAGATGTACCACATTTTCTCTATCCACTCTTCAGGTGAGGGACATCTAGGTTGCTTCCACGTTCTGGCAATTACAAATAAAGCTGCTATGAACATAGTGGAACAGACATCTTTGTTGTATGAATGGGCATCTTTTGGATAAATGCCTAAGAGTGGAGTTGCTGGGTCTTGTGGTAGGTTTATTCCCATTTTTCTGAGGAACCTCCACACTGATTTCCAGAGTGGCTGAACCAGTTGGCACGCCCACCAGCAATGGAGGAGTGTCCCCCTTTCATCACATCCTCTCCAGCATAAATTGTCATTGGTGTTTTTGATTTTAGCCATTCTGACAGGGGTGAGATGGTATCTGAGAGTTGTTTTGATTTGCATTTCCCAGATGGCTAAGGATGTTGAGCACTTTCTCAAGTGCCTCTCAGCCATTTTAGACTCCTCTATTGAAAACTCTCTATTTAGTTCTGCAGCCCACTTTTTAATAGGGTCCTTTGGTGTTTTGGAGACTTGCTTCTTGAGTTCTTTGTAAATTTTGGAGATCAACCCTCTGTCAGATGTGGGATTAGTGAATATTTCTTCCCATTCTGTGGGCTGCCTTTTTGTCTTGCTGACTGTGTCCTTTGCCTTACAGAAGCTTCTCAGTTTCAGTAGGTCCCATTTATTAATTGTTGATCTTACTGCCTGTGCTACTGGTGTTATGTTCAGGAAGCTGTCTCCTTTACCAATTCGTTCAAGGGTACCACCCACTTTCTCTTCTAAGAGGTTCAGTGTGGCTGGATTTATGTTGAGGTCTTTGATCCATTTGAACTTAAGTTTTGTGCATGGCGATAAACATGGATCGATCTGCATTCTTCTACATGCCATTCTCCAATTATGCCAGCACCATTTGTTGAAGATGCTTTCTTTATTCCATTGTATATTTTTAGCTTCTTTGTCAAAGGTCAGATGTTCGTACGTGTGTGGGTTAATACCCGGGTTTTCAATTCGATTCCATTGGTCTACCTGTCTATTTTTGTGCCAATACCAAGCTGTTTTCAGGACTATAGCTCTATAATAGAGCTTGAGGTCAGGGATGGTGATGCCTCCGGACGTTGCCTTGTTGAACAGGGTTGTTTTGGCTATCCTGGGTCTTTTGTTTTTCCATACAAAATTGATTATTATTCTTTCAAGGTCTGTGAAGAACTGTGCTGGGATTTTAATGGGGATTGCATTGAATCTGTAGATTGCTTTTGGCAGGATTGCCATTTTTACTACATTGATCCTACCTATCCAAGAGCATGGGAGATCTTTCCATTTTCTGAGGGCTTCTTTAATTTCTTTCCTTAAAGATTCAAAGTTCTTACAATACAGGTCTTTCACTTGTTTGGTTAGCGTTACCCCAAGGTATTTTATGTTGTTTGTGGCAATTGTAAAGGGTGATGTTTCTCTGATTTCTCTTTCAGCCCTTTTATCATCTGTATATAGTAGGGCTACTGATTTTCTTGAGTTGATCGTGTAGCCTGCCACTTTGCTGAAGGTGTTAATCAGCTGTAAGAGTTCCCTGGTAGAGTTCTTTGGGTCATTGATGTAAACTATCATATTGTCTGCAAACAGTGAAAGTTTGACCTCTTCCTTCCCAATTTGTATCCCCTTGATCCCCCTTTGTTGTCGTATGGCAATAGCTAGAACTTCAAGTACCATGTTGAAAAGGTATGGAGAGAGTGGACAGCCTTGTTTTGTTCCTGATTTAGAGGAATTGCGTTGAGTTTCTGTCCATTTAGTTTGATGTTGGCTCTTGGTTTACTGTATATAGCTTTTATTATGTTTAAGTATGTCCCTGTTATCGCAGATCTCTCCAAGACCTTTATCATGAAGGGGTGTTGGATTTTGACAAAGGCTTTTTCAGCATCTAGTGAGATGATCATGTGATTTTTGTTTTTCAGATTGTTTATATGGTGGATTACGTTGATGGATTTTTGTATGTTGAACCATCCCTGCATTCCTGGGATGAAACCTACTTGATCGTGGTGAATGATTGTTTTGATGTGTTCTTGGATCTGATTTGCCAGTATTTTATTGAGTATTTTTGCATTAATGTTCATGAGGGATATTGGTCTGAAGTTCTCCTTCTTAGTTGTATCTTTGTGTGGCTTGGGGATCAAGGTTATTGAAGCCTCATAGAAAGAGTTTGGCAAAGACCCTTCTGCTTCTATTGTGTGGAACACTTTGAGAAGAATTGGTATAAGCTGTTCTTTGAATTTCTGGTAGAATTCTGCAGTGTGGCCATCTGGACCTGGGCTTTTTTTTGTTGGGAGACTTTTGATGACAGCTTCTATTTCCATAGGGGTTATAGGTCTATTTAAATTGCTTATCTGTTCTTGATTTAGTTTTGGCAATTGATAGCTGTCCAGGAAGTCATCCATTTCCTTTAAATTTTCGAATTTTGTGGAGTAAAGGTTTTCAAAGTATGACCTAATGATTCTCTGGATTTCCTCAGAGTCTGTTGTTATGTCCCCCTTTTCATTTCTAATTTTGTTAATTTGCGTGTTCACTCTCTGCTGTTTGGTAAGTTTGGACAAAGGTTTGTCTATCTTGTTGATTTTCTCAAAGAACCAACTCTTCGTTGCGTTGATTCTTTGTATTGTTTTCCTGGTTTCTACTTTATTAATTTCAGCCCTCAATTTGATTATTTCCTGGCATCTACTCCTCCTGGGGAAGTTTGCTTCTTTGTGTTCTAGAGCTTTCAGCTGTGATGTTAATTCTCTGGTATAACTGTTCTCCTGTTTCTTCATGTGAGCATTTAGCGCTATGAACTTCCCCCGTAGCACTGCTTTCAAAGTGTCCCATAGGTTTGGGTATGTTGTGTCTTCATTCTCATTGAATTCGAGTAAGTCTTTAATTTCTTTTTTTATTTCCTCTTTGACCCAGGGATGGTGCAGTTGAGCATTATTCAATTTCCATGAGTTTGTAGCTTTTCTGCAATTTGTGTTGTTGTTGAATTCTAATTTTAAGGCATGGTGGTCTGATAAGATGCATGGAGTTATTCCAATTTTTTTGTAGCTGCTGAGGTTTGATATGTTGCCAAGTATGTGGTCGATTTTTGAGAAGGTTCCATGTGGTGGTGAGAAGAAGGTATATTCTTTTTTATGTGGATGAAATGTTCTATAGATATCTGTTAATCCCAGTTGGGTCATTACTTCTATTAGCCCTTTTGCTTCTTTGTTGAGTTTCTGTTTGGTATTCCTGTCTAGTGGTGAGAGTGGTGTGTTGAAATCTCCCACTATAACTGTGTGGGGCTTTAGATGAGATTTAAGTTCTAATAATGTTTCTTTAACGAATGTGGAAGCCTTTGTATTTGGGGCATAGATGTTCAGGATAGACACTTCCTCTTGGTGGGTTTCACCTGTGATGAGTATGTAATGACCTCCTTCATCTCTTTTGATTGATTTTATTTTAAAGTCTAGTTTGTTAGATATTAGGATTGCTACCCCTGCTTGTTTCTTGGGTCCATTCTATTGAAAAATTTTTTCCCAACCTTTAATTCTCAGGTAATGTCTGTCTTTAAGGGTGAGGTGTGTTTCTTGTATGCAGCAGAAGGAAGGGTTCTGTCTTCGAATCCAATCTGCTAGTCTGTGTCTTTTTATGGGTGAGTTAAGGCCATTAATATTGAGGGATATTAATGACCAATGATTGCTCATCCTTCTTCGATTTGCGATGGTTGTTGTTGGTGGAATTATGTGTTGAAAATAACCACAACTATGAAATCTAAAGTCTTTACTAATTTTTTACATGAATTGGGTTTTCTCTTTCATGAGTTCTTCCCTATTACCTGATATCAAGATGATACAAAAAGGATTTAAAATATGTAGGGGGGGTTGAGATATGGATGAGCAAAATTATAACCAATTCATTGCCAGGACCTAGATCAGGTTTGTGAAAACTGTCATTCCTACTATAGGAATACTCAGGTTGTCTGTATCTGACTTGATAGTGGTAATGCATGGTGCGGGCTCAATCTGACTCTCTCTCTCTTTCTCTCTCTCTCTCTCTGTTTACATATTGAGTCATAAGAGCAGATTCTTCAGCTTCTTGAGCAGGAATGGTGTGGTGATTCTTTCTTTTTTGGGGGGTTTTTGAGACAAGGTTTCTCTGCATTGTTTTGTAGGCTGTCCTGGAACTCGCTCTGTAGACCAGGCTGGCCTCAAACTGACAGAGATCTGCCTGCTGGGATTAAATGTGGGTGCCACCAATGCCTGGGGGTGTGGTGGTTCTTTATTATTATTGTTCCCCAATAAAACACCCACTTATCTTTTATCTTGGATCTGGTGGGCTCATTAGCATCCTGCCTTACAGTAAACAATTTTTATTGAAAATAAAGACAATTATGATGTGTGAAGGCTTTAGAAAATTATTTACATGAAGTAGATTTGTCTTCCATGAATTATTCCCTAATATCTGATATCAAGATTATAATGAAGGACTTAAAATATGTACAAGGTTAGAGATATGGATGAGCAAAATTATTCATTGCCAGAAACGAGGTCAGGGTTTTGAGAACTTTTTGTAGTTTCTGCAAAAGGAATACTCAAGGGTCTAACCTTCTTGGGAACAAGCACGAACAGTCACAATCAGACATACTGACATCACATAATTGAAATTCAATCAAATCTTAATCAATCAGATTTTCACACATGAATAATTTCTCTTTTAAGCACTCATTCCTGTAACCATTTAAAGTCTTAACAGTTTCACTTCATCATAAATTGGTTTCTGTAGCAGAAAGCAAACACATAGGACTGAATTTAGAGAAATCTATTTATCTGATTGAGGTTTTTATGTAATTAAAGTATGAAATCAATAGGGGTTACCTTATCAGTGAGTACATAGGACCTTTGTCTATATGATTTTGCAGGTGCAAACAAGTTAGAGACATCATAATGCTTGAGAAGACTGTTCACACTTGTCAGACATTTTCTTGCCAGAATCTTGTGTAAATAAATGTGTGTTGGCTGAAGATCTTACCAAATGCTTTACAGTATGATTCCTTTCAGTATGAACTTTCTCAGGCCCTCAAAGTTTATTGTGATATGCAAAGTACACGACTTTACAACACTGCCTACATTTATAAAGGTTTCTCTGCAGCATGATGTTTTTCATGACTTCAAAGACTGGTGATATATACAAAGGCTTTACCACACTGATTACATTCACAAGGCCTTTCTCAAGTATGTGTTCTTTTGTGACTTATGAGATTGCCATATTGTGAAAAAGCTTTGTCACATTGATTACATTCATAGGGTTTCCTTCCAGTATGTGAATGTTTATGTTTTTTTTTGAGAATACAGACATGAGAAACGGATTTACCACACTGATGACATTTATAGGGATTCTCTGCAGTATATGTTCCTTTATGACTTATGAGACTGCTGTTTTGTGAGAAAGCTTTATGGCATTGATTACATTCATAGGGTGTCACTCCAGTATGTGTTCTTTTATGTGTTTGCAGACTACCAACATGTGAATAGGATTTACCACATTGATTACGTTCGTAGGGTTTGTCTCTGGTATGCATTGTTTTATGAGTTACAAGATGGCCAAGTTGTGCAAAGGAATTGCCACATTGATGACATGCATAGGGTTTCACTCCAGTATGTGTTCTTTTATGCACTTGAAGATGACAGTGATATACATAAACTCTACCACACTGATTACAGTTGTAGACTCTCTGTCCTGTATTTGTTCTTTTTTGTCTTTTAAGATCACAATGACTTGCAAAAGCTTTACCACAATGATTGCATTTGTTGGGTTTCACTCCAGTGTGTGTTCATTTATGTCTTTTAAGCATACCATGACTTGAAAAGCTTTCCCATATTGATTGCATTCATGGCTTTTACCTCCAGTATGTGTTCTTTTATGGAGCTGGAGACAAATGTGACATATAAAGACTTCACCATATTGAATACTTTCATATGGTTTCTTTCCATTATGAATTTTTTCATGCCTTTGAAGATGCCAGTAACACACAAAGACTTTTTTTTGGTTTTTTGAGACAGGGCTTCTCTGTGATTTGGAGACTGTGCTGGAACTAGGTCTTGTAGACCAGGCTTGCCTCAAACTCACAGACATCATTCTGCCTATGCCTGCCTAGTGCTGGGATTAAAGGCATGTGTCACCACTTCCCAGTCACACAAGGTTTCAACACATTGAGTTTATTCACAGTGTTTCTTTCCTTAATGTCTTCTTTCATTCCTGCAAAGATAATTAACACATGTAAAACATTTACTACATGTATTTTCATGTTGAAACTTAGTATCTGTGTTAGTTAATTTTACAATTTGGCTTACTGTGAAGAAGAATCAGATTTTAAGTTTTACATTTATGATGCTTTATTTTGTGAGTGTTTTTTTTCATGTGTGTGGGGGGGTGAGTGTGTTTGAAGATACCTGTGATAGTATGAGCCTTTAATTCCTGGCCCACATTTATGGAATCTTTTTATGTGGGATTTTTCACATAATTGAAAAGAACTGGAGGAACTCAGAGCTTATCCATACTTATTGCATTCATAAGTTTTCCTATTGCTTGAGTCATACTACTTGGCAGAATGTACCAGGACAAATGGAAGAATTCATACAATCTAATATTCACAAGGCTTTTCTGCAATGGACATTTGCTAATGTTTTTAATGAAGTTGGAAAACCAATTAATTTTAAATTTATATCACATTCAACAAATCTACTCAAAATGGTGACTACTAAATATCTGTTGTGTATTCTTATTGTCCTGAGAGATGGGGGGGTTACATTGCTTCTTTCTGTATTCTCAGACAATATGGCTTGTATTTATAGTTTCTTATGATATTGTTTCTTTTCTTGGGTTTTCCAGACAGGGTTTCTCAGTGTAGCATTAGAGCCTGTCCTGGAAAACACTCTACGGATGAGACTTGCCTGCTAATAATGGAGATCTAGCTGCCTCTGCCTCCCAAGGGCTGAGATTGAAGGCATGGTCCACCACTGCCTTGCTATGACATGTTATCCTTTTTAAAGTAAGAATAACAGATAATGGGTTTCCACACTGCATTCTCACAGTTTGACATTCTTTTCCTCACAGACATGTAGTATAGGAATTTAGGTTTCTCTGAAATAACCTTCTTGACTCTCATATACTGACCCTTTCAATATACTTTGCAAAGCCACAAATATGAGTAATGACAGCTTCACTATGGACTCTTTTTCTTACAAGGTCTTGGACATATATATATCTCCTATACAATGTGTATACAAATTAAAATATATGAATGGCATGAAACTAAATGTATTAACATGTTGAAAGCATAACTCTCGTGGGGCTATAATTCAAATGTTGGTATCTGTTATGGTATTGTTTCCTTCTCTTCTTTTTCACAGGAATGTCTTGAAAACACAGAATACCTACCTGACACTGAGGTACACGATTTTTTGAAAAATTAGGAATCATTAATATACTTTAAGCTGTGTTTATTTACACTGTTGCCATTCTTTAAAACATACAGGACATATTAAAATCTGCAGAAGCAAATTTGGGTAAACTTGTATATTAAAATTACCTTATATGTCTTCTAGAACTTTCAAAATGCTCTTCAATATTATGGCCATCTGAAATGTAGCCTAAAACACAATACCAGAAAATATATATTATTGGGAAATATGCAAAATTTATCTTAATATCTTGAATGAACCTTAGAACTATGACATTTTTCACCCAATTTTTCCTTTTCTCAATAAATACAAAAGTGTATCAATAATCAAGATACAGTTTTCCCTTTATTTTAAATTATGAAGGAAAATTCAGTCTTACCTATGGCAGTAAGGCTCCTATATGTCTCCTGCATCACATGTCTGTAGAGACTTTTCCAGGAAGGATCCAGCAAAGCCCACTCTTCCTGAGTGATGCTGATGTGCATATCATCATAAAATAACCCATACCTGTGTAAAACAGTGAGTGTAATACTCATATTGTAAATGTATGCTTCTTTGAAAATATATTCATCTAATTGCATCTAATTCTGGTGCTTTCCATACTTATTTCATGACATAGACATTATTATTTATTCACCCAGTCAATCTAGAAGGAAAATGATTAGGAGGTTCACATGAAACATGTCTTCATCCTTTAAGTAGCATATAGCCTTGAGAAAGAAATCCCAATGAGCAGACATGAAGGGAGAGACAAACTAGCAGATCAGCACTACTGAGAACACATCAGAGAAACTGTATGATAGAGCCACCCTATCGCAGCAATACCCCAGTCCCTGGTACCAACTTCTGTCTTTGTTAGGTATTTATTGCTGTGAAAAGGGGATAGAGAAAAGGCCAAGAATAAAAGCAGGAAAATATAAATAAGTTTTCATCAAAAGTCCCAAGGAAATTCAGGCAGGTAACTGAGATCTTTACCAATGCTACCCAGCTACCCATGATTCTATGTGTTTAGAAATTAAACAGACTTCACAACTCCCACAACTTTATCTCAAAAGGACCCCTTCACTGTTCTGCTTCTGGCCTTCCAGCTACTGATATTTCTTCCAAAGAGAGATACCCCATGGTCTACAGCTCTGTCTACAAATGGGGGTAAACTTTTGCTATGATTTGCAACTCTCATGCCCCATTGTAGTTTGAGGCAAACCCAGCCCCACTGATGGCCCACACGGAAGAATAATTTAATGTCTGTGTGCTGCAACATGTGTGGCATCTGCCCTATCCACCCACCTAACCCCATGCATCCCTGAGAAACTTTTGCAGATCATAAATTCCCTTTGTTCCCTGCAATTCAACTTTCCTGAATCATGCCAATGTAGCTGTAGGTATCTGAAAATTAAAAACACTCTGATCATGTATTACTTTAAGATGATCCCGATCACCTCACTATGATGCATATCAAGTTAATTTTGTTGTGCCTGTAAACCATGTCTCTAAGTGTGGTAGTATTTTGTTTGGGTTTTAACAAATGAAGCATTCTGGGTGTTGGTGGCACACTCCTTTCATCACAGTATTTGGGAGGCAGAGGCAGGTGGATCTCTGTGATTTTCAGCAAGATCCAGATCAGGCTCCAAATCTACACAGAAAATTACAGTCTCAAAAACAAAACAAAATTAAAAAAACAAAGTTTGCCTGAAGACCAGAGTTGGATCTAGGCAGTAGTTAGCTACAGAGCACACCTTAAATCCCAGTGCTTGGGAGGCAGATGGAGGTAGATTTCAAGGCCACCCTGGGTTACATCAGACTGATGCAGTCTAAAAGAGAAACAAAGCCAGGTGGTGGTGGTTCAATCCATTATCCCAGTACTTGGGAGTTGAAGATAGAAATATGCCTGAGCAGAGAGAGGAACAAAAGGCGGGAGGAGGCTAGAGCTCACTGTTCTCAGTCTGAAGGTTTGTAGAGAGAGAATATTCTCTCTGGTCTGAGTATTAAGTAGAGGTAAGAACTAGGGGCTGGCTGCTCTGCTTCTCTGATCTTTCATCATTAAGCCCTGTATCCCACTCCAAATTTTCATTATTAAAACAATTAGAATTAGTGATACAATCTCCAGTGTTGTGTGCCATAGATAAATTGTGGTGTAGAAGAGTAGAATAGATGGTAATAGAATTGATGGTATGAGGATTTACCAATTTACCAAGTTTGTTGCTATAATTTGCATATGTTTTGCATGATAGAGATATTTTCTATATGTATATAGAATATGGAATGTATATGAGCTGCTTGAGGCTTGGTATATGAACTCTGGTCATCCCCCAAAAGATGTGCTGAGCCAAATGCCAAGATCCACAATACATTTTATCCTATAAGCCAAAACTCTCACCTATTAACAACAGCCTGAACAACAACAACAGCAACAACAAACTAAAGAATTAACTGAGTGATCCTTTGCAAGAGGACGCATCTGAATCAAGATGCTGTATATGGTAAATATGCAGCATAAAATGAATACAATCCAATGACAAGGCAGAACAATTTATATCAAAATGCTGATTACAGAGCTCCATTCACAACAATCTTTTAGGAAATTCAATAGCTACATTCACAGTGGAAATTCTCAGAACGTTCCTTGGGATTATGAAAAAATACTACACAGATGGGCATAACATGATTCATTACTTACCAGAAAACTAAAACAATCAAAGTGTGTACAATATTTGTAAAAGAATAAGGAGGCTAGAGAGAAAAACCCAAAAACAGAGGCCAGAAAATATATTCACCTACTAATTAAAAGAACAAAGTAATGTAGCCATCAAAAGTGTGACCTTGCCAATTATCATCCACCTACATATGAATCTATGTGTATAGAGATTAAATAAACACAGATTTCAAAAGTCCAATTAAATTAACTCAAAGTGATCCTTAAACTTTGTTTCTGACCCTCCAGTGACTGATACTTCTTTCAAAGACAGAAGCTGCATGCTCTAGAGCTCTCTCTGAAAGTGGAGGAAAATTCTTGCTATGGCTTGGCAGCCCTTTCTGCCTCCCGTGGATTCAAGTAAAACCAGGGCCACTGATGTCCAATCCCAAAACAACATGGAAGAATAATTTAAAATCTGCTTCCTGCCACATGGATTATGTCCCAAGGTGTGGATCCTGCCTTAACTACCTGCCCAGCACCATGCACACCTGACAAATCTCTGCAGACAGGAAACTCCTTTTGTCCCACGGAACTAAACTTCACTGAATCACACTGTTGTGACTGGTGGAAACAGAAAGTTTGAAACATTGTAATCCTCTATTGCTGAAAGATAATCCATATCACCATCCTTCTATCATTTTCTTAATTATTTGTAATGTTTATGAGACAAACCTGAAATTGGAAAGAAATATTCAGAATTTCTATAATAGAGACCTTCAGTTTTCCAGTCTGTTTTCCCACTGCACACCAAAAGCAGTGTCTGTGTGTACACACTGCACAGTGATATTACAAGCATCATATCCTCCCAAGCCAGGGCTGATAGTCTCTTGATAGCCAAGAAACACATTTACAGGGAATTTCAGAGGACAAAGGCAACTGCCAAGGTCACCATATGGACCTAGAGAACCACAGTCTGTCTCATGGTCCATGTGAATTCCAGCAAATGACAGTTCACCATACCTGCAGTGAACACCCTACAGTCACCATGGTGTATCTTGTGTTCTTCCTTACAACTTCCTAAAGTAGAAGGAGAGTAGAATGCTGGAAAGAGACTGTAAGTTACCTACCACCAGTACTCCTGATTGCTAAGCCTTCCCAGTGTCCATCACTGTCTAGGGCTACCCAACTGAGTCTAGAATATTATCAGGCCCCTCACTGCCAGGGGATCAGAGATGAAATGACACAGATAGCACAGTCCTTCCAGCTCTGCCCTCCCAGCCCAGCAGATAGGGACCTAGTGAAGAAAGTTCGTATTTTAGTAGACATTCTTCCACTTTCCTAGAGCACATCCTACTCCTCATACCCACACAGGGTCCTTTATGTGCACATCTGTTACACACTCAATGTGCAGTGACACCAATCCTTGACATCACAGCTCGGAAATGTTGATATTAAATTTAAGTCATAGGACCAAGAGTTACTGTTTGAATGTGACTTAAATTTAATATCAAATGTCTCCTCCTCCTGAGTGCTGCGGTTAAACATGTGCACTGCCACCAAGCAGCTAAAGGTGGAACTCATCAACTTTTTTGATACAGGGTTTCTCTGTGTAGCTTTGGCTGTCCTGGAACTCATCCTGCCAGTCTGACATACACCTCATAAAGATCTACCTGACTCTGCATGTGCTGGAGAAATATAGTTGATCTTCAATGTCGAAATGCTGGAACTTTGTCAAGCAGCAGTGGCCACCATGTGATCCATGCCATTGTTTCACAACATAGCTTCATGTGCTATGGTTATAAGTAATTATTCTTTGAAATTCCATGTTTCTTCATGTTCCCATTATTTTTCTATGGTGCACTTCACATTGAAGTACTGCCTTCAAAGGGGATTATACAGAATATAACCTGGAACGTGAACCTAAAAGACACTTGAGGATGATGGCATATGTGGAATGCAAGTGTGTTTAAGTTGGCTCCACTTTGAGCATACCATCATTAAAGAGATTTTTCTCTATTAATCTCCCTAGTGTGTAAAGTGATTTATCCCAGGGAAGGAATAGCAATTCTAGGAGAGCTGCATTTTTATCCAACTTAAAAAAATGTTTCTGGCAAAACTGTCTTATGTTGAGTCAGGTAGCTTTTACTCCACTCTGTTTGTTTTTGGTTTGTTTGTTTCTTTGTTTTTGTTTGTCATGACCCCATCTGCCTCTGTCTCCCAAGTGCTGGGATTCAAAGTGTCAGCAGCGCCAGGTCTGTATGTACAATGAGCATGACCAGCTCTCATCTTCAGGCAAACTTTGTCAAAGTAAAAACAAAATATCACCACACACTATGAATGCAATAAGTTTCTAAAAGCCTGTGTGTTGGGGGAAGTCACAGTCATCTCCAAACACATAACACATACTAGATAGATACTCTATGAATATAGTCAATGTGTAAAGCCTTTTGTATGTATCAAAAGCATGACAAAAAATGATACTGCAGTGAAATATTTATAATATTGGCAGTGTGCTAAAGTTTTGTACTTCCTAGATGTAAAACTTTGTGTACAATCAATCTGTTGAACCCTTTGCAAAATGCAACAGTCTTGAGTATGAAAACAGAAAATAAGTATATTTATTATAAAAGATTTGGTATAAACTTTAGCCAACAACCAACCATATTTCCTCTGTAGAAAAAAGTGACTGTGACAGCAGTCTATACAAGAAATATGATGGCTGTTTGCATGTTGCTTGCACCAGTAAACTCTTGGGGAAAAACAAATTTATGAAGCTCTGAGTTTAGGACATAAGGACCATCCAAGGAACACACCCTGACCCTGAAACCAGAGGCACTTAAATAGAAACACTGTGGCCCTTAAGTAAGAGCCTCAAAAACTCACCCTGACTTTGAATCCCTAAAGAAACACACCTTTCAACTGAAAATGAAGACAGTAAAAGAAACAGGCTTTATGCCCTAAACCAGAGCCAAAGAAACACACTTCATCCTTGACCAACTCAGCATTAAACCAACAAATCCCTGAACTCAAAACCAGCCAGTCTCTGAGCACAAAAACCAAGTATTGTCTGAACATGTTTCAGCTCAGGAATTGAAATATAACCAATCCAACTGGAAATCTTCTCCCTGGAAAAAGAGTCCCTAAAAAGCCCTATATTAGGCCCATGGTTTTTCAGCCTTGGCATTATCTCCATAAAAAACAGTGCATTCCACATCATTCACATAAGTACAAATCGTAAAAAATTTCCCATCAATAAAATTTCATATGGTTTTACAGGTATCATAGAGAGTGGTCTTAAGTATTTGGTAAAGAAATCTTTTAATAAGGAAGAGTTAAAACAGTTAAAATTGCTAAACATTTTAAATAAACTCACAAGACTTAGGTAATAGAGCAGGATGAGAGATACCATAATGGAGGGAGTCATTATAGGTTTGAGGAGAGACCTGGCACTAGTGATATTTCCAGAGATCTACAATGATGACAGCAACTGGCATTCTAAACAATAGTGGAGAAACTATCTTGAAAACCCTTCCCCAATAATGAGATTGATGACTACCTTGTTTGCTATCCTAGAGCCTCCATCTAGTGGCTGATGGAAGCAGAGGCGTACACCCACAACTAAACACTGAAATGAATTCCTGGAAACCAGTTACAGAGAGGGAGGAGTGACAAGAAATAGGGTCAAGACCAGGCAGTTGAAACCCCTAGAAAAAGTTGTCCTGAACAAGGAGGAGCTCATAGGCCACAGATTGATGGTTGACAGACCAGCATGCAACTGATCCAGATCCTCTAAATTTGGGTGCCAGTGAGGAGGCCTCAGCAATCTATGGGGCCTTGCATAGTAGATTAGTATTCATCTCTGGTGTCCGGATGGAATTTGTGAGCCCATTCCACATGGAGGGATGCTCTCTCAGCATGGACACATGAGGGAGGGTCTAGGCCCTGCCCCAGATGATATGATAGACTATGGAGACACCCCATGAAGGGTCTCAGTATCCCTGGAGAGTGGAGTGGGTGTTTGTGGGGACTAGTGGGGGTGGGGGAGGAGGGGAGGGAGAGGGAGCTAGGATTGACATGTGAAGCAAGCTTGTTTAAAGAAAGAATAAATACCTGATTGTTACACTTTGGGAAAAAAGCATTAGTTATATGGTGTTTTTCTTGTATTCATCTGTGCACAACACTTACAGAGGGCATACAAAGGCAGGAGATTCCTATTACTGGAGTTTCAGCAAATCTTTAGCTAGCATATGGGTTCTGGGAATGTAAAAGGAAAAACAAAATAAAAATCAAAACAATGGTTTTATTTGCTTTTAATTGCTGAGCCACCAATCCAGCCCCTCTTTTTTATTTAAAATTAATCTTCATAAATTCTTATTAAAAATGATACATTACTTTCCACATTTAGCTCTTCATTGTTTCCTTTCCCCAAATCCCTTCTAAATCAGTCCTTGTTAACTATGGGTGAATTAGTGTTCTGACATATGTGAATACAACTTGCTGCTTACATTTTTGTTGATTGTGTATACAGGATAAGAAACTGCCTACTTTATATTGGATAAATGCTTGGAAGTTCTTCTATGCCTGAGGCTAATTCTCTCAAAAGGAGTAAAATTATACTTTTAAATAGAATCAAAATTCTGACCTAGATTAGGCTGCCTAGGACAGGAAACATTATCAAGAATAGGAGATTTATGATGAAAAATAATGTAGCAGTTACAATCACTGAAAAACTTTCAGACCATCCACCTTTAAATGTGAGTACTTCCAGAACCTCACTACTATCTGTAGAGCCAGTATCAGGGGTTCTGAAACCATCTCCTGGCCTTAGTGGGCATTATAAGAGGAGTAGCCTCACACCATAAAAATAGTTTAACAACCTGTGTGCATTCGTTTAGTACCAGCAATGTACATGTAACCAGAAAGACAGGAGGATTCTGAGAAGAGCAACACCAGGAGACACTGGAGTAGTACCCAGTGAGATCAAGAAGTCAGGATTTCGTTGCCAACACCAATATCAGCATTCTCAACAGAAGAAAACGGGGTGGTGGAGCTATATTATTGAACACATACATGTATTGGTATATTCATAAATAAAAAACTAAACACTCCCTGTTTCACTGGTATGCTGTTAAGTGCACTTATGATTTCTGGGCCAACTCTTGGGCCCTTTACAACTAATTCATGCTTTTTCCCCCCTGGGGAAGATCATCTATTACCTTATGTGTATGTTTATAATGTTTATATCATCTTGCTTTCACCTTCATTGGTCATATATATCAGGGAATTTACCTTTTTTTTAAGGTTTTCCTGTTTTGTTAAAAGAATTTAAAGTATGTCCTTATGATTCTCTCAGTTTCCTCAGAATCTCATGTGAATTCATCTCTTTCATATCAAATTAGTAATTTAGACATTCTCTGTCATTCTGTTGATTAATTTGTCTAACTGCCTGCCGTTTAATCGATTTATTTGAATAAAACCTTGGCATTTTGTTTACTCTTCCTTTGGTTATTCCTGTTGCTGTTTGTTTCTATCACATTGATTTTATCCCTGGATTTTCAGCCCTCTTATGCATTTAAACATGCAATACTGATTATTGTTGTTTTAGTGATTTTTAGTGTATAATGAAGTTATTAATGAGAAATCACTCCAGTACATTTATGCAGGCATTCGGTGCTTTTTATCTTTCGTTTTTTTATGTTTCTATTTAAATTAGAAACATACATGCTTCAAATGTCAATCCCAGTCCCCCCATTCCTTGTCCCTCCAAGAGCCCCACTCTGCAGCACAGTCCCCACATCATTCCCCAGGGAGGGTGAGGCCCTCCTTGGGGGATCTCCAGAGTGTGTCATTTCATCCAGGGCAGGACCTAGGCCCTTCCCCATGTGTCCAGGTTGAGAGAGCATCCCTCCATGTGGAATGGGCTCCCAAATTTCATTTGTATGCCATGGTGAACACTAATCTACTGACAAAGGCCCCAGAGATTTCTGAGGCCTCCTCATAGACACTACATTCATGGAGTCTGGATCAGTCCCCTGTTGGCCTTTTAGCCATCAGTCTGGGGTTCAAGAGCTCCCCCTTGTACAGTCAGCTGTTTTGTGGGTTTCAACAGCATGGTCTTGACCACTTTGCTCATCACTCCTCCATCTTTGTCACTGGGTTCCATGGGGTCAGTTCAGTGTTTAGCTGTGAGTATCTAACTCTGCTTCCATCAGTCACTGGATGAAGGTTCTAGGATGTCATATAAGGTAGTCACCAACCTTAACATCAGGGAGGGGCTATTAATATAGTCTCTCCACCATTACTTAGTTTTCCAGTTGGTGTTATCCTTGTACATCTCTGGAAATCTTACTAGTGTCAGCTCTCTCCTCAATCTATAATGACTCCAACTATGATGGTATCATCCTAGTCTCCTCTATTCTTATCCCGACTCAACCTTCCTGCTCCTTCATGTCTTCTACCCTTCTCTTATCCCCCTCTCTTTTTCTTGGCTCCCTTTCCCCTCCCCCCATGTTCCCAATATCCTCAGGAGATCTTGCCTCATTCCACTTCTCTGAGGTATAATGCATATCTCTTGGGAAACTCCCTGTTTCCCAGACTCACTGGCCCTGGGATAGTAGGCTGAAACTCCAAAGACCCAGTCTAAAATCCATAAATGAGTGAGTACATACCATGTTTGTGTTTTTGTGACTGTGTTACCTCACTCAGGATGGTTTCTTCTGGTGCTGTCCATTTACCTGCAAATTTTAAGATTTCATTGTTTTTTTCAACTGTGTACTCCATTGTGTAAATGTACCACATTACCACATTTTCTTTATCCACTCTTCAGTTGTGGAGCATCTAGGTTGCTTCCAGGATCTAGCTATTACAAATAATGCTGCTATGAACATATTGGAATAGACATCCTTGTTGTATGAATGGGCTTCATTTGGGTATATGCCTAAGAGTGGAATTTCTGGTTCTATTGGTAGACTGATTGCCATTTTCCTGAGGAATCTCCATAATGATTTCCAAAGCAGTTGTATCAGTTGGCACTCCCACCAGCAATGGCCGAGTGTTACCCTTTCTCCACATCCTCTCCAGAATAAGCTGTCACTGGTCTTTTTGATTTTAGCCATTCTGACAGGAGTAAGATGATATCTCAGTGTTGTTTTGATTTACATTTCCCTAATGGCTAAAGATGTTGAGCCTTTTAAGTGTCTCTCAGCTATTTTACACTCCTCTATTGAGAATTTTCTATTTAGTTCAGTCCCCCACTTTTTAATTAGGTCCTTTGGTGTTTTCACCTCTGCCAGGACCTTCAGATCCCATCATGCCCAATGCAGCTCTTTTGCCAGGTAGCTCATGGATTTCTTGAGAGAAAGAGTCTTTAAAATTACAAGAAATAATCATAACAGTGTCCCAAGACTTCAAACATCAGTTCTCTGATAATAGAATTTTCTTGTGTTTCTGATATGAGAACATTTTTCAATGTTGAGAATATATTTTTATTTTAATTAGATTTGTTAAATCCTTATTTATTACTCCTACCTACTCTGTGTGTGTGTGTTGTATTTGTGTTTATATATCAGTTTTTGTGGGCATAAGGATCAACAGCACATGTGTGGAGGTCAGAACACACCTTTTTGGCATTGCTTCTCTTCTCACCACACGGATACAGGGAATGTAATTGCAATAATGTTTTTGGATGTAAGTGACTTTATCCTTTCACAAATATTTCCAGCTTATGGCTGAGGGCTTTGAAACACATCAGAAATTGACAAATGAAGCAGATTTCATATTGTTCCACACCTATAATCCCAACATGGTGAATATGGAGTCAGGAGAACTTCTAATTTCAGGTGTGTGTGTGTGTGTGTGTGTGTGTGTGTGTGTGTGCTTGTGTGTGTGTGTGTGTGTGTAATTTATGTGCCTCTCAGAAGACTATGTGGCACAGGATATGCATCTTACCATCATCTTCCAGCCTGTGTCTGTATTGTGGTGCCTACAAACCTGTAAAAATAATTCTCATGTTCTAAGTCCTCTCTTCTTTTTGTAGCCAAGGAGGCCAGTAGATGGTGATGGAAATCCTGATACTGTAGTTACAAACAGTAGTAATCTTCTGTATGTACTGGGAATGGAAGGTTGGATGCTCTGAAAGACTCTTCAGTGCCCTTGCCTGCTATGGTAATTTTCAGCCAAAGTTTTATCTTCTTGATTATGTTTCCTGTCCAAGACAGCCTAGCCAGGTTCATACTCTTGATATTTTTTAAAAATTAAAATTTTCCTTCATTTGAGAGAATGAGTCTCATGCAGTGACAAGCTCCCGTTTTATTTATCGAATACAACATGGTCAGCCAATTTTCACTGTATGTGCAAACAACAAAATGGATGCAGCCCCCAACTCACTACATCCCCGGCTCTGTCTCCCTGGGCATTTTCTGCATGTAGACAAGACCTGCCCCTCTCAGAAGGACCACCCTGAGTCTGCATGCACCTCAGTCTTCAGTATCCTCTGGTCCATTCCTGGTGCTTAAGGTAAGTGGGGGCCCCATCCTGAGCCCTGTTTTCTGTGCCTACAGAAGAGCTCTGCGTTCCAGAAGGAACATCTTGAAGCTGACCATACCTCAGTCTTCAGAGTCTTCCAGTCATTTCCTGGAGATTAAAGTGAGTGGGGGCCCAGCTCTGAGCCCCAACTCCCTACATCCATGACTCCATCTTCCTGGACATTGGCTGTGCCTAGAGAAGACGTGCACCTCCAGGAAGGCTCACCCTGAGTCTGCCCACACCTGTGTCTTCCAGTCCTTTCCCAGTGCTTAAGGAGAGGAAGCGATCCCACAAGCTCCCACTGAAAGAAAGGATGGGAAGAAGGCAATATAAAAACACAGCCAACAACAGAGGAAACAGTATGACACCACCTTGGTCTAGAAACACTATACCAGCAAGACCTGAACATATCAACACAGATGAAACAGAAAAGAATGACCTTCAAAACAACCTCCTGAAAAAGATAGAGGCCCTCAAAGAGGATATGAGAAAATCCCTTAAAGAAATTGAAGAAGGGGAGTCCAGGGAAGCAGCTGTTCCTCCGGCAGCATCAGGTAAACAGGCCGGCTTCCCGGCCTGTGTTCCAGTGCCTGCATATAGCCTGGGAACTGCACAGAGCTCCCAATCCCGGCGGGAGCCAAGCACCCCAGACGGCAGATCTCTCTCCCACCAACGAGACCAGGAAACGAGAGGAGGATGGGAGTCCAGGGAAGCAGCTGTTCCTCCAGCAGCATCAGGTAAGAAGGCCAGCAAGAAATGGAAGAAAAAACAAACCAAAAAATTCATAAAAGGCAACAAACAGATGAAAAGATAAACAGAAAATTGCAAGAAGCAATGCAAACACTGGAAGGGTTGAAAACTGAAATAGAGACATTAAAAAAAACACAATCTGAAGAAAGGCAGAAAATAGAAAAGCTGGACAAACAGTCAGGCACTACCAATACAAGCATTACCAACAGAATAGAAGGGATGGAAGAGAGAATCTCAAGTGTTGAAGATACACTAGGAGAAATGGATTTATCAACCAAAGAAAACCTTAAATCCAACAAATCCTTAACACAAAACATCCAGGAAATATGGGACACCATGAAAAGGCCAAAACTAAGAACAATAGGTATAGAAGAAGGAGAAGAAATCCATCTCAAAGGGGCAGAAGGCATATTCAACAAAATCATAGAAGAAAACTTTCCCAACCTTAAGAAAGACATGCCAATGAAGGTACAAGAAGCCTACAGAACATCAAATAGAGTGGACCACAAAAAAAATCCCCTCACCACATAATAATCAAGACCCCAAACATACAGAATAAAGAAAGAATATTAAGAGCAGCTAAGGAAAAAGGTCAAATAACATATAAAGGCAGACCCTATCAGAATTACACCTGATTTCTCCATGGAAACTCTGAAAGCCAGAAGGTCCTGGATAGATATTCTACCTACACTAAGAGACCATGGATGCAGGCCCAGACTACTATACCTGGCAAAGCTCTCAATCACTATAGACGGAGAAAACAAGATATTCCATGACAAAACTAGATTCAAGCAATATGTGTCCACTAACCCAGCCCTACAGAAAATTTTGGAAGGAAAATTCCAACCCAAGGAAGCTAACTACAACCAGACAAACATAAGCATTAGAGAATCCCTCTCTACCAACAGCCAAAAGAACAAAGGTGTGAAATTCCACACATAATTCCACCAACAACAACCATCGCAATTCGAAGAAGGATGAGCAATCAATGGTCATTAATATCCCTCAGTATTGATGGCCTTAACTCACCCATAAAAAGACACAGACTAGCAGAATGGATTCGAAGACAGAACCCTTCCTTCTGCTGCATGCAAGAAACAGACCTCAACTCAAAGACAGACATTACCTGAGAGTTAAAGGTTGGGAAAAAAATTTTCTATCAAATGGACCCAAGAAACAAGCAGGGGTAGCAATCCTAATATCTAACAAACTAGACTTTAAAATAAAATCAATCAAAAGAGATGAAGGAGGTCATTACATACTCATCACAGGTGAAACCCACCAAGATGAAGTGTCTATCCTGAACATCTATGCCCCAAATACAAAGGCATCCACATTCATTAAAGAAACATTATTAGAACTTAAATCTCATCTGAAGCCCCACACTGTTATAGTGGGAGATTTTAACACACCACTCTCACCAATAGACAGGAATACCAGACAGAAACTCAACAAAGAAGCAAAGGGTCTAATAGAAGTAATGACCCAACTGGGATTAACAGATATCTTTAGAACATTTCATCCACATTAAAAAGAATAAACCTTCTTCTCACCACCACATAGAACCTTCTCAAAAATCAACCACATACTTGGCAACATATCAAACCTCAGCAGCTACAAAAAAATTGGAATAACTCCATGCATCTTATCAGACCACCATGCCTTAAAATTAGAATTCAACAACAACACAAATTGCAGAAAACCTACAAACTCATGGAAATTGAATAATGCTCAAAATCACCATCCCCGGGTCAAAGAGGAAATAAAAAAAAGAAATTAAAGACTTCCTCAGATTCAATGTGAATGAAGACACAACATACCCAAACCTATGGGACACTTTGAAAGCAGTGCTACGGGGGAAGTTCATAGCACTAAGTGCTCACATGAAGAAACAGGAGAACAGTTATACCAGAGAATTAACATCACAGCTAAAAGCTCTAGAACACAAAGAAGCAACCTCCCCCAGGAGGAGCAGATGCCAGGAAATAATCAAAATGAGGGCTGAAATCAATAAAGTAGAAACCAGGAAAACAATACAAAGAATCAATGCAACGAAGAGTTGCTTCTTTGAGAAAATCAACAAGATAGACAAACCTTTGTCCAAACTTACCAAACAGCAGACAGTGAACATGCAAATTAACAAAATCAGAAATGAAAAGGGCGACATAACAACAGACTCTGAGGAAATCCAGAGAATCATTAGGTCATACTTTGAAAACCTGTACTCCACAAAATACGAAAATTTAAAGGAAATGGATGACTTCCTGGACAGCTATCACTTGCCAAAACTAAATCAAGAACAGATAATCAATTTAAATAGATGTATACCCCCTAAGTAAATAGAAGCTCTCATCAAAAGTCTCCCAACCAAAAAAAGTCCAGGTCCAGATGGCCTCAGTGCAGAATTCTACCAGAAATTCAAAGAACAGCTTGTAGCAATTCTTCTCAAACTGTTCCTCGCAATAGAAGCAGAAGGGTCTTTGCCAAACTCTATGAGGCTTCAATAACCTTGACCCCAAGCCACACATAGATACAACTAAGAAAGAGAACTTCAGACCAATATCCCTCATGAACATTGATACAAAAATACTCAATAAAATACTGGCAAATCGGATCCAAGAACACATCAAACAATCATTCACCACGATCAAGTAGGTTTCATCCCAGGGATGCAGGGATGGTTCAACATATGAAAATCCATCAACGTAATCCACCACATAAACAAGCTGAAAAACAAAAATCACATGATCATCTCACTAGATGCTGAAAAAGCTTTTGACAAAATCCAACACCCCTTCATGATAAAGGTCTTGGAGAGATTTGGGATAACAGGGACATACTTAAACATAATAAAAGCTATATACAGTAAAGCAACAGCCAACATCAAACTAAATGGACAGAAACTCAATGCAATTCCTCTAAATCAGGAACAAAACAAGGCTGTCCACTCTCTCCATACCTTTTCATCATGGTACTTGAAGTTCTAGCTATTGCCATACGACAACAAAGGGGGATCAAGGGGATACAAATTGGGAAGGAAGAGGTCAAACTTTCACTCTTTGCAGACGATGTGATAGTTTACATCAATGACCCAAAGAACTCTACCAGGGAACTCTTACAGCTGATTAACACCTTCAGCAAAGTGGCAGGCTACACGATCAACTCAAGAAAATCAGTAGCCCTACTATATACAGATGATAAAAGGGCTGAAAGAGAAATCAAAGAAACATCACCCTTTACAATTGCCACAAACAACATAAAATACCTTGGGGTAATGCTAACCAAACAAGTGAAAGACCTGTGTCGTAAGAACTTTGAATCTTTAAAGAAAGAAATTAAAGAAGCCCTCAGAAAATGGAAAGATCTCCCATGCTCTTGGATAGGTAGGATCAATGTAGTAAAAATGGCAATCCTGCCAAAAGCAATCTACAGATTCAATGCAATCCCCATTAAAATCCCAGCACAATTCTTCACAGACCTTGAAAGAACAATAATCAATTTTGTATGGAAAAACAAAAGACCCAGGATAGCCAAAACAACCCTGTTCAACAAGGCAACGTCCGGAGGCATTACCATCCCTGACCTCAAGCTTTATTACAGAGCTATAGTCCTGAAAACAGCTTAGTACTGGCACAAAAATAGACAGGTAGACCAATGGAATCGAATTGAAAACCCGGGTATTACCCCACACACGTACGAACATCTGATCTTTGACAAAGAAGCTAAAAATATACAATGGAATAAAGAAAGCATCTTCAACAAATGGTGCTGGCATAATTGGAGACTGGCATGTAGAAGAATGCGGATCGATCCATGTTTATCGCCATGCACAAAACTTAAGTCCAAATGGATCAAAGACCTCAACATAAATCCAGCCACACTGAACCTCTTAGAAGAGAATGTGGGTGGTACCCTTGAACGAATTGGTACAGGAGACAGCTTCCTGAACATAACACCACTAGCACAGACAGTGAGATCAACAATTAATAAATGGGACCTACTGAAACTGAGAAGCTTCTGTAAGGCAAAGGACACAGTCAGCAAGGCAAAAAGACAGCCCACAGAATGGGAAAAAGTATTCACTAATCCCACATCTGACAGAGGGTTGATCTCCAAAATTTACAAAGAACTCAAGAAGCAAGTCTCCAAAACACCAAAGGACCCTATTAAAAAGTGGGCTGCAGAACTAAATAGAGAGTTTTCAATAGAGGAGTCTAAAATGGCTGAGAGGCACTTGAGAAAGTGCTCAACATCCTTAGCCATCCGGGAATTGCAAATCAAAACAACTCTGAGATACCATCTCACTCCTGTCAGAATGGCTAAAATCAAAAACACCAATGACAATTTATGCTGGAGAGGATGTGGCAAAAGGGGGACACTCCTCCATTGCTGGTGGGAGTGCCAACTGGTTCAGCCACTTTGGAAATCAGTATGGAGATTCCTCAGAAAAATGGGAATAAACCTACCACAAGACCCAGCAACTCCTCTCTTAGGCATATATCCAAAAGATGCCCATTCATACAACAAAGATGTCTGTTCCACTATGTTCATAGCAGCTCTATTTGTAATAGCCAGAACTTGGAAGCAACCTAGATGGCCATCACCCGAAGAGTGGATAGAGAAAATGTGGTACATCTACACAATGGAGTACTATTCAGCAGAAAAAAATAATGGAATCATGAGATTCGCAGGCAAATGGATGACACTAGAAGAAACCATCCTGAGTGAGGTAACCCAGTCACAAAAAGAGAAACATGGCATGTACTCTCTCATATGTGGATTTTAGACATAGATCTGGGGAGTGCCAGCCTACAATCCTATGGCCAGAGAGTCTGGGAAACAGAAAGTTCATTTAGTGGCTGATCGAAAAAGAGGCAGACTCCCTTGGTTAAGTACTGAGCTGAACTCCTGAAAGCCAGCAACAGAGAGGGAGGACTGATGATCAAAGGGATTAAGACTGGGCTGGTTTAACCCCCCAGAAACAGCTGACCAGACAAAGGTTAACTCTTGAATCCCAGGCTGATTTATGTTGAATCCAGCATGGGACTGATCAAGACCCCCTGAATCTGGGTGTCAGTGAGGAGGCCTAGGTAATCTATTGAGCCTTGGGCAGCAGATCCATACCCATCCCAAGTATACACTCGGACTTTGGACTCCCATAGAACAATGTGAGGTGCACTCTCACCCTGAAATCTTGGGGAAGGGTCTAGGCCCTGCCCTATATGAAATGACAGACTATGGACACCCCCATGGAGGGCCTCACCCTCCCTGGGGGAATGAGGGGATAACGGGGGGGGTTGGGGGGAGGGCACGGGAGGAGGGGAGGGAATGGGAGAGGGACCTGGAACTGACTTGTGAAGCAACCTCGTTTCTTATCTAAATTTAAACTGGAAATTAAAATATAAAAAAAAGAAATGGAAGAAAACTCAAACCAAAAAATGCAAGAAATCAACAAATCTCTTAAAGAAAGCAATGAAAGCCAAGAAAAAACAATCAAACAGATGAAGGAAACAATTCAAACAGTTCAAGACCTGAAAACTGAAATGGAGACAATAAGAAAAACACAAACTGTGGCAATGCTGTAAATTGAAAGGCTAAAAAAAAAAACAATCAGGATCTACAGATGCAAGCATAACTAACAGAATACAAGAGATGGAAGACAGAATCTCATGCACTGAAGATAAAATAGAGGAAATCGATTCATCGACAAAAGAAAGTCTTTTTTTATTATTTTAATTTTAAATAGCTTGTTTTACATGTCAATCCCAGTTACCTCTCCCTCCTCTCCTCCCACACCCCTCCACCATCCCCTCCAGGCTCCCACCCTATTGCCAATTCCTTCCACATAGGGGATATCTAGACTCTGTCATTTCACTCAGGGTAGGGTCCAGGCACTCCCATAGGAGTCCAGACTGAGTCCAGACTGAGAGAGCATCCCTATTTGTGTTATGGACACACAATGTCTGTTTGTATTCCAGGGTAAACACTTATCCACTGCTCATGCCCCATAGGTTGCCCAGGCCTCCTGACTGACACTCATGTTCAGGGGTCTGGATGAGTCCCAACTGGCCTCCCAACTGTCATTCTGGTGTCCAAGAGCTCTCCCCTGTTCAGATCAGCTGTCTCTGCTGGTTTTGCCATGCCATTCTTTACCAATTTGCTCACCGCTCCTCTCTATCTGTCACTGGGTTCCTTGGGTTCAGTTCAGTGTTTAACTGTGGGTGTTTGTCTCTGCTTCATCAGTCACTGTATGAAGGCTCCCAGATGGTTATAGACATCAAGATCATTATCAGGAATGGGCACTCAAGGTGGTCTATCCACTATTGCTTATATTGCCAATTGGTGTCATCCCTTTAGATCACTAGAGGTCTTCTAACCTATGATTCCCTCTTCCCCCTATTCTACCGCCCACCACTCAACCTTCATGTTCCCCCATGACCTCCTCTCTCTTCCTCTTCTCCCCCTCTTCTTCCCAACTCCCAATCCTCCCCCACCCCTTACCATGCTCCCGATCTGTTCAGAGGATCTTGCTTCATTTCTCTTCTCTTGGGTACCATGCATTATCATTTAGGCTCTTTCCTGTTTCCCAGACTCTCTGTCAGTGGAAGTGCAGGCTGGCACTATCCTGATCCATGTCTAAAATACATATATGAGTGAGTACATGCCATGTTTTTTTTTGTGACTGGGTTACCTCACTCAGGATGGTTTCTTCAGTGATATCCATTTAACTGCGAATTTCAAGATTCCATTGTTTTTTAATGCTGAGTAATACTCCATTGTGTAAATGCACCACATTTTCTCTATCCACTCTTCAGGTGAGGGGCATCTAGGTTGCTTCCAGATTCTGGCTATTACATATAATTCTACTATGAACATAGTGGAGCAGATGCCCTTGTTGTATGAATTTGCCTGATTTGGATATATGCCTAAGAGTGGAATTGCTGGGTCTTGTAGTAGATTGATTCCCATTTTCCTGAGGAAACTCCATACTGCTTTCCAAAGAGGCTTTATGAGTTGGCACTCCCACCAGCAGTGGAGGAGTGTCACCCTCTCCCTACATCCTCTCCAGCATAAATTGTCTTTGGTGTTTTTGATTTTAGCCATTCTGACAGGAGTAAGATTATATCTCAGAGTTGTTTTGATTTGCATTTCCCAGATGGCTAAGGATGTTGAGCACTTTCTTAAGTGTCTCTTGGCCATTTTAGACTCTTCTATTGAGAATTCTCTATTTAGTTCTGTACCCCACCTTTTAATTGGATCCTTTGGTGTTTTGGAGACTTGCTTCTTGAGTTCTTTGTAAGTTTTGGAGATTATCCCTCTGTCAGATGTAGGGTTAGTGAATATCTTTTCCCATTCTGTGGACTGCCTTTTTGTTTTGTTGACTGTGTCCTATGCCTTACAGAAGCTTTTCAGTTTCAGGAGGTCCCATTTGTTAATTGTCTATCTCAGTGTCTGTGCCACTGGTGTTATGTTCAGGAAGTGGTCTCCTGTACCAATTTGTTCAAGGGTACCACCCACTTTCTCTTCTAAGAGGTTCAGTGTGGCTAGATTTATGTTGAGATCTTTGATCCATTTGGACTTAAGTTTTGTACAAGGTGATAAACGTGGGTCTATCTGCAGTCTTCTACAAGCCAATACCCAGTTTTGCCAGCACTACTTGTTGAAGATGCTTTCTTTTTTCGATTGTAGAGTTTTAGCTTCTTTGTCAAAAATCAAGTGTTCATAGGTGTGTGGGTTAAAATCACAGTTCTCAATTCGGTTCCATTGTTCCACTGGCCTATTTTTTGTGCCAATACCAAGCTGTTTTCAGGACTATAGCTCTATACTAGAGCTTGAAGTCAGGTATGGTGATGCTTCCTGAAGTTCCTTTATCATAAAGGGTTGTTTTGGCTAACCTGGGTCTTTTGTTTTTCCATATAAAGTTGATTATTGTTCTTTCCAGCTCCTGGAAGAATTGGGCCAGAATTTTGATAGGGATTGCATTGAATCTGTAGACTGCTTTGGGTAAGATTGCCATTTTTATTATGTTAATCCTACCAATCCAAGAACATGGGAGATCTTTCCTTTTTCTGTTATCCTCTTTGATTTCTTCCTTTTGAAGACTCAAAGTACTTGATATACAGGTCTTTCACTTCCTTGGTTAACATTATCCCCAGATATTTGATGCATTTTATGGCTATTGTAAAGCGTGATGTTTCTCTGTTTTCTTTATCAGTCACTTCATCATTTGTATATAATGGGGCCACTGATTTTTTTTAGTTTACCTTGTATCCTGCCACTTTGCTGAAGGTATTTATCAGCTCTAGAAGTTCCCTTACAAAGTTTTTCGGGTCACTTATGTAAACTGCAAATACTGAAAGTTTGACTTCTTCTTTTCCTATTTGTATCCCCTTGATCTCCTTTTGTTGTCTTATAGCTGTAGCTAGAATTTCAAGTACAATATTGAAGAGATATGGAGAGAATGGACAGCCTTGTTTTGTTCCTGATTTTAGAGGAATTGCTTTGAGTTTCTCTCCATTTAATTTGATGTTAGCTGTTGGTTTACTGTATATTGCTTTTATTATATTCAGGCATGTTCCTGTTATCCCTGATCTCTCTAGGACCTTTATCATGAAGGGATGCTGGATTTTGTCTAGGGATTTTTCAGCATCTACTGAGATGACCATGCGGTTTTTATTTCTCAGTTTTTTTATATGGTGGATTATATTGATAGATTTTCTAATGTTGAACCATCCTGCATTCCTGGGATGAAGCCTACTTGATCATGGTGGATGATTTTTCTGATGTGTTCTTGAATCCAGTTTGCGAGTATTTTATTGAGTATTTTTGCACCGATATTCATGAGGGAAATTGGTCTATAGTTCTCTTTCTTAGTTGTGTCTTTGTGTGGCTTGGGTATCAAGGTAATTGTAGCCTCGTAAAAAGAGTTTGGCAGTGAGCCTCCTGCTTCTATTGTGTGGAATACTTTGAGGCGTATTGGAATTAGCTCTTCTTTGAATTTCTGGTAGGATTCTGCACTGAAGCCATCTCGGCCTGGCCTTTTTTTGGTTGGGAGACTTTTGATGCCTGCTTCTATTTCATTAGGGGTTGTAGGTCTGTTTATATTGTTTATCTGTTCTTGATTTAGTTTTGGCAAGTGATATCTATCCAGGAAATTGTCCATTTCCTTTAAGTTTTCCAATTTTGTGAAGTACAGATTTTCAAAGTATTTTGAAATTTCCTCAGAGTCTGTTGATATGTCCACTTTTTCATTTCTCATTTTGTTAATTAGCATGCTCTCTCTCTCCATCTTTTGGTTAGTTTGGACAGAGGTTTGTCTATTTTGTTGACTTTCTCAGAGAACCAACTCTTTGTTTCTTTGATTCTTCTCAGTGTTTTCCTGGTTTCTGCTTGATTGATTTCCACCTTCATTTTGATTATTTCATATTTCTGCTCCTCCTGGGTGAGTTTGCTTCTTTTGTTCTAGAATATTCAGCTGTGCTATTAATTCTTTAATATGACTGTTTTCCAGTTTCTTCATGTGGGCACTAGGTGCTATGAACTTTCCTCTAAGTACTGCTTTCAAACTGTCCCATAAGTTTGAGTATATTGTGTCTTCATTCTCATTGAATTCCAGGAAGATTGTAATTTCTCTTTTTTTGTTTCTTCCTTTACCCAGGGATGGGGCAATTGTGCATTGTTCAATTTCCATGAGTTTGTAGGGTTACTGCAATTTGTGTTATTGTTGAATTCTAATTTTAATGCATGGAGGTCTGATAAGATACAGGGGGTTATTCCAATTTTTCGTATCTGTGGAAATTTGCTATGTTTCCTATTATGTGGTTTATTTTAGAGAAGGTTCCATGTGGTGCTGAGAAGAAGGTATACCCTTTTGTGTTTGGGTGGAATGTTCTATAGATGTCTGTTAAACCTAGTTGGGTCATAACTTCTATTAGTTCTTTTGTTTCTTTGTTAAGTTTGTGTCTGGAGGTCCTGTGTAGCAGTGAGAGTGGAGTGTTTAAGTCTCCTATTATTTGTGTGTGAGATTTTATGTGCAATTTAAGCTTTAGTAATGTTTCTTTCACGAATGTAGGTTCCTTTGTATTTGGGGCATAGATGTTTACAATTGAGACTTCATCTTAATGGACTTTTCTTTTGATGAATATGTAGTTTCCTTCTTCATCACTTTGATTGATTTTAATTTGAAGTCTAGTTTGTTCAATATTAGGATTGTTATGCCTGCTTGTTTCTTGTGTCCGTTTGGTTGGAATATCTGTTCCCAACCCTTTACTCTGAGATAACATCTGTCTTTGATGTTGAGATGTGTTTCTTGTATGCAGCAGAAGGATGGGTTCTGTCTTCGTATCCATTCTGCTAGTCTGTGTCTTTTTATAGACAAGTTGAAGCTATTGGCATTGAGGGATATTAATGACCATTGACTGATGATTCTTGTTTGTGATTGATTTATTGGTAGTGAAGATATTTTGTGTAGTTTTTCCTCCATTATTCTTTTGGTGCTTTGTAAAGTGGAATTATCTATTGCCTGTGTCTTTGTCAGTGGAGTTATCTTCCTTGGATCTAGGTTTTCCTTCAAGAACTTTCTGTAGAGCTGGATTCATGGATACGTATTATTTAAATTTGTCTTTACTGTGGAATATTTTGTTTTCTCCATCTATGGTAATTGAAAGCATTGCTGGATATAGTAGTCTGGGCTGGCATCCTTGTTCTCTTTGCATTTGTATGACATCTATCCATGATCTTCTGGCTTTCTTTGTTTCCATTGAGAAGTCAGGTGTAATTCAAATAGGTCTGCCTTTTTATGTTACTTGGCCTTTTTCTTTAGCTACTCTTAATATTTTCTCTTTATTCTGTAGGTTTGGTGTTTTGATTATTATATGGCAAGGTGACTTCTTTTTCTGGTCCAGCCCATTTGGTGTTCTGTAATATTCTTGTATTTTCATATATCCTTCTTTTGGTTAGCAAAATTTTCTTCTATGATTTTGTTGAATATATTTTCTATATCTTTGAGCTGTATTTCTTCACCTTCTTCTATACCTATTATTCTCAGGTTTGGCTTCTTCATGGTGTCCCATATTTCATGGATATTTTGTGTTAGGGATTTGTTGGTTTTGAGATTTTCTTTGGTTGACGACTGTATATACTCTAATGAGTCTTAAACACCTGAGATTCTCTCTTCCTTCTCTTGTATTCTATTGGTGATACTTGTATCTGTAGTTCCTGATCATTTACCCAGCTTTTCTATTTCCAGCATCCCCTCATTCTGTGCTTTCTTTATAGTTTCTATTTCAGCTTTCAATCCTTCAACTGTTCGAGTTGTTTCCTTCATTGGTTTGGTTGTTTTTCCTTGGCGTTCTTTAGATTCTTTGAGAAATTTGTTTATTTCTTGAAGTTTCCCCCATTTCATGGATTTTTTTGTTTGTTTTTTCTTCTATTTCTTTAAGGGATTTCCTTGTTTCTTCTTTGAGGGTCTCTATCATCCTCATAAAATAATTTTTAAGATCTGTCTCCTCTGCTTCGTCTATGTAGTACTTTTCAGGTCTTGCTGGTAATGGTTCCTTAGATTCTGGTGGAGTCATGTTGGTGTTTCTATTGCTGAGAGAACTCTTATTCTGTCTTCTTCCCATCTCTTCTTCCTGTGGGTGCTGGTATGGTCTTTCTGTCTCCATTGGTCTCCTTCCTTCTTGAAGCTGGAGTTCGGGACGCTGACACTGAAGCTTAAGCTGAAGTTGGGGTTTCTGGAGGTTGGGGCCTGGAGTTGGGATTGCCGGAGGATGGGGCCTGGATGGGCTAAAGCTGGGATTGCCGGAGTTTGGGGCCTGGAAGCGCTGATGTCTTTCCTGTGTGTGCAAGTCTTCTGGATGCCAGGAGCAGTCCCCGGAAGCTCAAGCGGATGGGTGTTGGTCAGAGGCTGGGCAGTGGGATCTGGGAAGAAAAGAGGGGGTGAAGAGGAAGAGAGTTGGTCATGGGGGATCAGGAAGTTGAGTTGGTGGGGGTAGAATAAGGGGAAGAGGGAATCATAGGATAGAAGACAGATCAGGCACCAGAATGACCTCGAGTGATCTAAAGGGATAACACCAATTGGCAAGCTAAGCAATAGTGGAGAGACCACCTTGCTTGCCCATTCCTGATAATGAACTTGATGTCTATATCCATCTGGGAGCCTTCATCCTGTGACTGATGGAAGCAGAGGCAAACACACAATTAATCACTGAACTGAACCCAAGCAACCCAGTGACAGAGAGAGAGGAGTGATGAGCAAATTGGCTAAGATTGGGCTGGCAAAACCAGCAGAGACAGCTGATCTGAACAGGGGAGAGCTCTTGGACCCCAGACCGACAGTGGGGAGGGCAGCATGGGACTGATCTGGACCCCCCAAATGTGAGTGTCACCGAGAAGGCCTGGGCAACCTATGGGGCCCTGAGTTGTGGATCAGTGTCTATCCCTGGAATACAAACAGTCATCGTGTGCCTATAGCACAAAGAGGGATGCTCTCTCAGCCTGGACTCTTAGGGGAGTGCCTGGAACCTACCCAGAATGAAGTGACAGACTCTAGATATCCCCTATGTGGAAGGATTTGGCAATAGGGTGGGAGGCTGGGGGGGAAGGGGAGTGCAGGAGGAGAGGAGGGAGAGGGAACTGGGATTGACATGTAAAACAAGCTATTTAAAATTAAAATGAAAAAAAGAGACCACAGATTGCAGCCCAGACTACTATTCCCAGCAAAACTCTCAACCACAATAGTTGGACAAAAGAAGATATACCATGACAAACCAGATTTATGCAATATGTATTCACAAATCCAACCCTACAGAAAGTTGTAGAAGGAAAACTCTGACCCAAGGAAGTGAACTACATTCAAAATAACAAGGGCAATGGATAATCTAACTTTACCAAAAATCAGAATTGGAGAAAAACTCACACATAAAACTGCCACCAAAAGCAGTTCGAAAACAAACAAGAATCAACAATCAGTGGTCATTAATATCCCTGAATATCATTGGTCTTAATTCACCTATAAAAAGACAAAGGCTAAAAGAATGGATATGAAGACAAAATCCATCCTTCTGCTGTATACAAGAAACACACTCCAATTTCAAAGACAGATGCTACCTCAAGGTTAAGGGTTGAGAAAAGACTTCGCAATCAAATGGACATAAGAAGCAAGTGGGTGTAGCTATCATAATATCTAACAAAATAGACTTCAAACTAAAATTAATCAAAAGAGATGAAAAAGGCCACTTCATACTCATCATAGGAAAAATCCATCAGGAAGAAGTCTCAATTCTGAACATATATGCCCCAAATGTAAAGGCACCCACATTCATAAAAGAAACATTGCTACAACTCAAATCACACATTAAACCCCACAATCTTATAATGGGAGACTTAAACACTCCACTCACACCACTAGACATATCCACCAGACAGAAGCTTAATGAAGAAACAATGGAACTAACAGAAGGTATCATCCAATAGGTTTAACAGACACCTATAGAACATTCCAGCCAAACAAAAAAGAAGACACCTTCTTCTCAGTACCACATGGGACCTTTTCTAAAATTGACCACATACTGGCAGTAAAGCAAACCTCAACAGATACAAAAACTGGACTAACCCCCTGTATCCTGTTGAACCACAATTGCTTAAAAATAGAATTCAATGTCAACACAAACCTCACAAACTCATGGAAACTGAGCAATGCTCAATTGCATAAACCATGGGTAAAGGAAGAAATAAAGAAAGAAATAAAAAGACTTCCTAGAATTCAATGAAAATGAAGGTACAACATACCCAAACTTTTGGAACACTTTGAAAGCAGTTCTAAGAGGTAAATTCACAGTACAAAGTGCCCACATGAAGAAACTGGAGAAATGCCACAATATAGAATTAACAGAAAACCTGAAAGCTCTAGAACAAAAAGAAGCAAACACACCAAGGAGGAGTACACACCAGGAAATAATCAAATTGAGAGCTGAAATTAATAAAGTAGAAACGAAGAAAACAATGCAAAGAATCAATGAAACAAAGAGTTGGTTCTTTGAGAAAATCAACAAGATAGACAAACCTTTATCAAACCTAACTAAAAGACACTGAGAGAACATACTAATTAACAAAATCAGAAATGAAAAAGGGGACATAACAACAGACACTGGGGAAATCCAAAAAATCATCAGGTCATAATTTGAAAAACTGTACTCCACTAAATTGGAAAATCTAATGGAAATGAATGATTTTCTGGATAGCTATCATTACCAAAATTAAATCAAGAAGAGACAAACAATTTAAACAGATCTATATCCACTAAAGAAATAGAAGCAGCCATAAAAAGTCTTCCAACCAAGAAAAGTCCAGAGCCAAATGGTTCCAGTGTGGAATTCTATCAAAAATTCAAGGAAGAGCTAATACCAATACTCTTCAAATTTTCCACACAATAGAATTAGAAGGATCACTGCCAAATTCTTTTATCAGGATACAATTACATTAGTATCCAAACCACACAAAGACACAACCAAGATAGGGAATAACAGACCAATCTCCTCATGAACATTGATGCAAAAAAAAAAACTCAGTAAAATACTGGCAAATCAAATCCAAGAACACATCAGAAAAATCATACACCATGATCAAGTAGGCTTCATCCCAGGAATGTTGGTTCAACATACAAAACTCCATCAATGTAATCCTCCATATAAAAAATCTGAAAAAGAAAAACCATATGATCATCTCACTAGATGCTGAAAAAGCCTTTGACAAAATCCAACACCCCTTCATGATAAAGGTCTTGGAGAGATCAAGGATAACAGGAACATACCTAAACATAATAAAAGCTATATAAAGCAAACCAACAGCCAACATCAAGCTAAATGGAGAGGATCTAAAGGTGATTCCTCTAAAATCAGGAACAAGACAAGGCTGTCCACTCTTTCCTTATCTCTTCAATATTGTATTTGAAGTTCTAGCTAGAGCAATAAGACAAGAAAAGGAGATCAATGTGATGCTAATTAGAAAGGAAGATGTCAAAATTTCACTATTTGCAGATGATATAATAGTCTATGTAAGTGACCCAAATAATTCTACCAGTAAATTCCTACAGCTGATAAACACATTCAGCAAATTTTGAGGATACAAAATTAACTAAAAAAACAGTAGCGCTACTGTATATAGACAATAAAGGGGTCAAGAAAAAATTAGAGAAACATCACCCTTTACAATAGCCACAAACATGATAAAATATCTTGGGGTAACTCTAACCAAACAAGTGAAAGCCCTGTATAACAAGAACTTGGAGTCCTTAAAAAAAGAAATTAGCCAGGTGGTGGTGGCACATGCCTTTAATCCCAGCACTTGGGAGGCAGAGGCAGGCGGATCCCTGTGAGTTCAAGGCCAGGCTGGACTGACAGCCTCCAAATCAATACAGAGAAACCCTGTCTGGTAAAAACCAAAAAAAAAAAAAGAAATTAAAGAAGATACCAAACATGGAAAGAACTCCCATGCTCTTGGATAGGTAGGATCAACATAGTAAAAATGGCAATCTTACCAAAAGCAATCTACAGATTCAATGCAATCCCCATCAAAATACCAGCATAATTTGTCACTGACCTCGAAAGGATAATCCTTAGCTTTATATGGAAAAACAAAAGACCCAGGATAGCCAAGGCAACCCTTTACAAAAAGGAACTTCTGGAGGCATCACCATCCCTGATTTCATGCATTATTTCAGAACTATAGTCCTGAAATCAGCTTGGTATTGGCACAAAAGCAGACAGGTAGAATATTGGAATTGAATCAAAGACCCTGACATCAACGCACACATCTTTGAACACCTGATCTTTGACAAGAAATCTAAAACTGTACATTGGGAAAAAGAAAACATCTTCAACAAATGGTGCTGGAGTAACTGGATGCTGGCACGTAAAAGACAAAAGATAGATCCATATTTATCACCATGCACAAAACTTAAGTCCAAGTGGATCAAAGACCTCAACATCAATCCAGGCACACTGAGTCTCTTAGAGGAAGAAGTGAGAAGTACCCTTGAATGAATTGGCACAGGAGACCAATTCCTGAGCATAACACCAGTAGCACAGACACTGAGATCGACAGTTAATAATTGGAACCTCCTGAAACTGAGGAGCTTCTGCAGGACAAATGACACAGTCAATAAGACAAAACGACAGTACCCATAATGGGAAAAAATATTCACAAACTCCACATCTGACAGAGGGCTGATCTCCAAAATTTGCAAAGAAATCAAGAAGCAAGACTCCAGAACACTAAAGGATCCAGTTAAAAGGTGGGGTACAGAACTAAATAGAGAATTCTCAATAGAGGAGTCCAAAATGGCCAAGAGACACTTGAGAATGTGCTCAACATCTTTAGCCATTAGGGAAATGCAAATAAAAACAACTCTGAGATACCATCTCACTCCCATCAGAATGGCTAAAAACAAAAACACTACTGACAGTTTATGCTGGAGAGGATATAGCAAAAGGGGTACACTCCTCCATTGCTGGTGGAAATGCCAAGTAGTGTAGCCACTGTGGATATCAGTATGGAGATTCCTCAGAAAAATGGAAATCAGTCTACCACAAGATCCAGCAATTCCACTCTTAGGCATATACCCAAAATATGTACCCTCATACAATAAGAACATCTGCTCTACTATGTTCATAGCAGCATTATTTGTAATAGCCAGAACATGGAAATAACCTAGATGCCCTTCAACTGAATAATGGATAGAGAAAATGTGGTACATTTACACAATGGAGTATTACTCAGCAGGAAAAAAAATGGAATCTTGAAATTTGCACCATCCTGAGTGAAGTAACCCAGTCACAAAAAGACAAACATGGTAGGTACTCACTCATATATGGATTTTAGACATGGAGGAGGGCATTGCCAGCCCACAATCTCACCACCAGAGAATCTGGGGTACATGGAGGACCCTAAGAGAGATATGCATGATAAACCAGAGAAGGGTTATGGGATGTGATCTCCTACTTTGATTGTGGAAGGGGAGAAGGGGAGGGCAGAAGGAGATGGCAGAAAGAGGGAGAGAAGTGGAGTAGAGAGGATGACATGGGAGATCCAGGGTAAGAATCGAGGAGAAGTAGATGGGAGATACCATAAAAGAGGGAGCCAGTATAAGTTGGAGGAGAGATCTGGCACTAGTGAGATCTTCACAGATCTACAAGAATGACACCAACTGGCACTAAGGCAACCTTAAATGCCCTCCTATGATAGTGAGAATGATGACTACCTTATATGCCTTCCTAGAAGTCTCATCCAATGGCTGATGGAGGCAGAGGCAGACACCCACAGCTGTGAATCAAATTGAACTCCTGGAACCCATTTGCAAAGAAGAGTGATGACCAACGGAATCAAGATCGGGCTGGCAAACCCAGAGAGGCAGCTGACCTAAACTAGGGGGAACACATGGACCCCAGACTGATGACTGAGGGGCCAGCATAGGACTGATCCAGACACCCTCCCATAGAACCTGATTGTCAGAGTGGAGGCCTTGGCAATCTGTGGGACCTGGGAGAGTGGAGCAATATTTTTCCCTGGCATACAGAAGGACTCTGGGAACCCATACCATGCGGAGGGATGTGCTCTTAGCTGGACACATGAGGAAGAACCTGGTCCCTTCCTGTGATGATGTGACAGAAACTGAAAATCCCTAATGGAGTCCTCTGCCCTCCCTGGTGAGCAGAGGGGGGTGGACTGGGGGTGATAGGTTGGGAGGATTTTGGGGTGGAGGAAGAGCAGAGGGAAAGGGAACTAAATGTGACATGTATAAAAAGTTAAATAAAAATGTATGGAAAAAAGATAATACATTTCTTCATACAATAAAATCAAAACAAAAAAATGGATGCAGCCAATTGTATTAATGTATGCCAGCATACATATTCACATATACTTAAAACATAGGAATTCATAAGGAGTTTGGGATGGGAGCAAATGTAGTGATAAAAAGGTAACAAAATATCTTCTAATAATCAACTTATAGAAATAAATTTTAAGTAATATTAGGAGATAGAGAAATGGTTCAGCTTTTATTTTAACTTGTTGTTGTCGAGGACCCAGATTCCATTTCTAGAACTGAGAAGGTAGCTATCTCTTTGCTGTAACTCTGACCCCAGCATTTCCAGCCTTACTGTGGTCACTGTAAGTTCTCTACAAAAACACCCATATAACTATTTTTTAAGTTAGAAAGAGCAGAAAATGAAATTCTCCAAAGGAATATTATAGCTCTGAGACACAATAGCCAGTGGTAGTTAAAAGAAACTCCTTCTGGTCTTGCATCGAAGCAGCTATGAGCATCTACATAGCCAGCATTCTCAGAGGCAAAAGCAGCTTTTTTCTGAGGTAAATGGAGCTCATCATAATTATTCCTATTAGAATAGAACATACAGAGCCATTAAACATCATTTCCTTGAAGTTTTCTGTATTTGGGTTCTGAAAATTTTTATGTCAGTACAAATTGTGCCATTTTTGTGTTGTGCCCAAATTCTGAACCCCCAAATCACCAGGAGGCCCATTTTGATGCAAAAGCAAAGAGTCTTTTATTGTAGAGGCCAAATGGTTTACTGCCCCAGCCCTGTGTGCTTGAGCATTGTGCTCTGGTGGAGGCAAAAGCAGACAGATGGCTTCTTTGCCAGCATGCCATATGCGTGGGGCAGAGAGACACAGAGAGAGAGGCCCCCATCCTCATATCCTGCACACCTCACAGGCAGGCAGGTGAGGACAGAGCAGGCTCAGCTGTGAGGGCTGCATCAGCAATTCGAGTCAGAGCAGCTGCCTCACTGCATGCTCAGGGATAGGAGACCCTGCTGCAGCATGCTCTAACCCATGGCACATGGTGGGAGAGACTCCTACCCTGCATGCCATGTGTTCAGGACAGCAAGAGAAGACCCCTGACCTGAACCACTTGTATAGCAGGCAAGGACAGAGACAGAAGGATAATATGGGCCTGTGACTAGCTAGGCTTGGCCAAAATTAGCAGTCACAGGACCAACTTATCAGAAAAGCACCCAGCTGGAGTCCAGAGTGGCAGCTGTTCCATTGGAACTCATGGGTGTCAGAGTCAGGACAAACAAAGACTTAACAACCACATAGCACATTACAAAGACTAGACAGATTAGGGCCCTCTTCAGAATCTACAGAATCTTGCAAGAACCTTCAGTCAGATGGCCGGCCAAATGGGGCAATTTTGTCATTTTGTCCCTTGACCAAGTCCCCTTTCTACAGACTGGACAACCCAGTCCCGTGATTGAGTCTCCATTTTTACAGACTGGGCAACTCAATCCCATGATTAAATCCCCTTTTTACAGACTGGGCAACCCAATTCCATGATTAAGTCCCCCTTTTACAGACTGCGGAGCCTGGCTGCCACCCAGACCTCCGCCCAGAATGAGGCATTGGGGCGTCCCCCTTAATCCTATGTTTTCACAGATCTTGCTAGTGTACCCAACAGAAACACAAAATCACACACAAACTGACACAAAACATAGGTGCTCAGGACCTGCCAAGCCTGCAGGTTGAGTCAGGTAAGAAGTCTGCTCGAGATTAGAAGCCTGCTTGTGATAACAAGCCTGTTCGGCTGGTTGCTTGAGGAACCCAATTCTAATCCACTGCATTCCTCCGAACCACCAAACCACAGAGTGCAGGCTTCACAGAAACCAGAGCTTAAACAATCAAAAACAAATGCCAAAGTTTTAACAGCCAGAGACAGAAAACAGAACTTGAAAGACTTGCCTAGGCAAAAACAAAAAATTACCTGACTTGGTGCCACATGACTTGATAAAAGGGGGTGTTGTTTTGGATTTTGGTCTTTCCTCATAAAAATTCTCTGGGAGCAGAGCTCAGGTGCCACCCAAGGCATTCACAGCCATTACAAGTTCTCTTTTCAGGGCCCACGCTTTTTATCTTTTAATAATTTTAATTTTTGATCCTTCATTTTCTCCTGTCGCTATGTCATGTCATTTTATAACTCAATCTGGAGTTACTAGTAGACAAAAACAACAACAAAAATAAAGTTCTGAGGCAGTTTAGGGTACATTTCAGTAAACTTGTGACCTCTGAGCCATTAGTTGAATTGTGCCTAGGCAATCCTTTATGAACTGGAGTAGTCTGTGAACAATACAGCAAGTAAATGTTAGCAGTATGAAAAGAGGACCTGCGACAGCCGATATCAGGGTGTATACCCAACAGGAAATATTAAACAAGGACTCCATCCCTGATTAGCTTGTCTTTCCTGATTTCATCTTTCTAATCCTTTCCAAATTTTACCCATATTGTGTTTTACTTTATCAGAGTGATCATGGTAAAAACTGCAGTCCTCCTGTAAAGCAGCACAAGCCTCCATGTTGTTAAAATAATAAATCTAGACCTCTTCAATTCTGGAGAGCCACTTCTGCCAAAGATCTAATGGAATACTGGAGGTGGGTAATAGAATATTCTGTTTTCTTTAGTCATTGTCTAGGCTCATCCTGAGGGTTGTATATTATTGGTTCTGCTGAGTAAGAACTGCCGTACCTATGCTGGAGGCTATGCCATCACCTAAAAGGATTCTCAGGGTGATGGCCATTATAGGCTCTCCTTTAGCCCTGAGGCTTTTTCAGCTGTATAGTGAGTTAAGAATTCCTCATATGTATAATATTCCAGACATAGAAGGAGTCTGCCAGGGTCATAGAATCCTTTGGTTTGATTAAGAACCTGTTGGTGGACACATGGTGTTTAGTCAGTAGAAGAAGCACACCAAGTGACAGTGTGAGGTATCAGGTATTTGATTTCATTTGCAACAGGGGTAGGACACTTGCAAAGATGTTGGTAGTTGGAAAGAATTGTCCCAATACAGTTTCCTCGTACTGTCACTTGCTGTAAGGTCAGGGATGCCTCATGCTGCCATCTGCAGGCAGAAAGGTCTGGATTCTCTGAATATGTACTGGTCAGTGCAATTCCCTTAAAATAATGTGGGTGCAATGTTATAGCGCAACCAACAGGATTTGACAATATTTGGGTTGGTGGCATTGAGAAATAAGAATGACTGTTGAAGTACCTATAGAACGCTACCTCTGGGAGTCAGGGCCCTAGGGAGCATGGGTGGTGGGAAGCTGTGAGTTTCAGAAGTAAATGCATTGGTGGTCTTATGGGGTGAGATCTCTTGGAGGTGTTGGGGTACCCCAAACTGAGGAGGGGGACCCCAAGCTGGATTCATCACCCCAAGAATCAAGAGTCCACACGCCAATTGATGCAACACACAAGAGGCTTTAATTAGGCATCTGCAGATGGGCCTCTCGGTCAGCTTTTAGACCGATTGGCCCCGAGGTTTAGTTACAATCAGCTTTTAAAGACAAAAACCACAAGCCTTTGTGAGGGGTCCCTATCTTGTGACGGGGGAGGGGAGTACGTGACTACTGACCAGGGGAAGTAGATGTCTTCTTGACCTACACGTTGTAAATTCCTCAAACCTTGGTATGAGTTAATCATCTCTCCCTAAAAAAATGGTGGTTATCGTCTCCTTGTTTCCCACAAATCTTGTTTTCCCATCTCTGACGCCCTGGTCAGTTCTTCACAGGTGGTCAGCAGCCTGGAATTGGCCATTTGTGGGTTTATAGCCCTTCTGCAATTAAGGTTGCTAAACCATACATTCCATTCTGTGGTTTGGCCAGTTCCTGGGATGGGGTCCTTTGCTTACTTTCTGAGTTCTCTAGTGGGGTGCCCTCCCTGTTTAAGCTTATATTTTATTTCTATGAATTTGGGGTCTTTCAGTATGACCAGAAAAGAATGGGTTACCTGGCCAGTTCCCATGTTCTTCTTTGGGTAGTCCATTGATAGGGCCTGGCACCTGTGGCCCCTTTTACCTAGGTAGTTTTGTTGGTCATTGGCCCATCTGCCCTAAGAAGGACTGAATTTTCTGTTTCAGTGTCTACCACAAAATCAGCTTAACTCCACTTCCAGAGTTACCCAAGGCTCAGGGAGGGGGACTGATCCCCATCTTCCCTGTTTGCTTTCTTCCCCTGAAAAGAGAGCTGGGAGGAATTCTTCTGTCTGTCCTTGCCACTTCCCCTTGGGTCAAGCTTTGGCCTAGTGGTTGTCCCCTTTACAATAGGCACATCTATCTTTCCCTGTTCTGGGGCAATCTTTGACCCAGTGTTCATCCAGTTTACAGTAAGCACATTGACCTTTTCTTACCAGATGTCTCAGGCATTGTTTGGGTCCTGGTCAAAAGGTGTTGCTGTTCCTGGACAGCTTCTCCACAGCGGTGGCCAGAAAGTTCTCCTTTAATTCTGCCCGATGGAGGGCTTACTGTTGCTCCAGGACCCTAACTCGACTTTTTTCCTGTATTTTTTCTTGTCTCAGTTCTTGTCTTCTTTACTCTCCCTCTTGTTATAAACCTTTTCTGCCATTGCCACTAAGTCCCTGAGGTGCTTTTCTGCTAATCTTTCTAAAGACTGTAACTTTGTCTTGATATCTGGTGCTGCCTGATTAATGAAAGCAAATATCACAGTTGTCTCAGACTCTCCTGCCTCAGGATTATATGGAGTGTACCTACGGAAGGCCTCTTGAAGCCTTTCCAGATATGCTGTGGGCATTTATTCTGGTCCCTGTCTAATATCATAAAATTTAGACCTGTAGGTTGGCTTTTCATCTGCAGCTTTGAGACCCACAAACAGAGTCTGGCAATAGACAAAGAGTCTCTCCATACTATGTGCCATGTTGTAATCCCAAGCCAAGCATGTGGTGGGAAAGCTGCCATCTATAATTGCTGGGTCAACTGTGGGGTTCCCTGTTGGCCCTGGAAGTAATTTCTGAGCTGCTTCCATGATTCTGTTTTATTCCTGGTGGTGAAAAGAATCTTAAGTCGCTGTTGGCAAGCCAGGTGTTGGTGGTGCAGGCCTTCAATCCCAGCACTCGGGAGGCAGGTGGATCTCTGTGAGTTCGAGGTCAGCCTGGTCTACAGAGTGAGTTCCAGGACAGCTTCTGAAACAATACAAAGAAACCCTGTCTCAAAAAAAAGGAGGAGGAGGAGAAGAAGAAGAAGAAGAAGAAGAAGAAGAAGAAGAAGAAGAAGAAGAAGAAGAAGAAGAAGAGCTGTTGGCAATCATCCCATGTGGGCTGGTGAATAAATAGAACAGTTTCTAGCAGGTTAAGATCTTGGGGTTACCTGAGAATGGCACATTCTCAGTCAATTGTACTGGTGGCAAATGGCCAGTAGTGAAAGGTTGATTTGCAGCTTCATCTGGAGGTCCTCCAGACCAGAGTCAGAGAGCTAGGGTTTCTGCTTTTGGGGTTGCGCCTTGCAGCTATCCATGCCTGTGCTGGACATCCCAGATACTTGGAGGATTCTAGCAACCTGGCTGTCTGCTGGGTTGCCTATGTGGCTGGGAAAACACCTCCAGCGAGTTCCACCAACCCCTCTGCATCTGGCTGCATTTGGCCCCTGTGGAGAGGGGGAACCATAAGGAGGGGAGAAAATATCAAGTTCATTTGTCTGTCCCTGGAGAATAGTTGTCTTGGAGCCACGTCCTTGAGGTGCCCTGGGCATGATCGCAATTACCTGTGGGGCAGAGTGGACTTGGTGAAAGAGAAAAGACTTGACCCATGGGAGGGGATCTCCTATGAGACCCCGCCAGGTGACTATGTATGTTATTTGGTCTATGTAGCCAGAACAGTGTGGAAACAGTGATATCTTCTACTCTAGCAAAAAGGTCTAAATGGAAGGATCATTTCAGTGGCTAGTCCACATTGAAAGCAGGCCATTCAGATGCACAGAGAATAGCCCATTTGTCCTTGCAAACGTTAAAGCTTTTAAATCCTTCCAGTGGGCTAGGCAGAGACATAAAGGAATGGAGGATCTGTCCCATCTTAGATTCTGTCCTGAGTAAGCATCCATCAAGACAAGACAAATAGACAAAACAACAACAAAAACAAAAACAAGGCACTAAGACAAAGAAGAAGAAGCCCATACCTAGATTCCTAGATTTTCCCAGACAATCCTCAATTGGACCCCATTTCCCCATTTTACCTAGATTGCAGGTTTGATCTTACTCTCCATTGAATACCTGCCCTAGATGGGAAGTCGGAGACATCTCCTTGCTTCCCCAGGCCTGGCCTTGTAGGCATGTCTGCCAAGCTCTTCCCCTGTTATCTATTTCCTGTTTTACTAGTATACCGAGATGCCTTGAAGTACCTTGATTCCTAGATTAGAAGAACATGCACTTAATAGACAGACATAAAGCATTTATTCACCCAACTGGTTGGGGTTTTAACCTTCAGAGCCATAAGTCCTGTAGGGTGTCGAGTCTTGGTCTTCCCGGCAAGGAACCAAATGTAAGTACACAATCTCACGGCACAGACAGGCCACCCCAAGGACCAGACACATCTGATGCAAAGGCAAAGGGATTCTTTAAATTCAAGCTAGCTTGGTCTTCTACTCTTGTAACTGGCAGAAGCTCTGAACAATAACTAAGAGGCAGATTTTTAAGGAAAGACGATAAGGCAGAAAGTCACAAATTTTAGAGTTTCCATGGCTACTTAGGGTCATACTAAGTACAGGGTTAGGCAGTAACTATATATTGTAAGGAAGTTATATTTGACTGAGATAAGATAGAGCATTGGATTGCAGGGTTGGGGGGTGTCAGAGGATCTGTCAGTTATCCCCTGAGCTGGGGAATTTTTACAATAAGCAGGGCACCTTTACAACCAGCAATTAGCAAAGGGATCTTAACAGGAGTGGTGGACAGTCACACCCCTTCTCTGGGAGCAGGACTCAGGTACCAGCCATGACATGTGGAGGGCCCTTAATAAGGATAGCATAATAGAAGCCATCTTAATATTCCTAATGTATTCTGAGAGACTAACACTTAGTTAAGATTCTATTTTTCTGTGTCTGCTTATCTTCCTGTACAGCATATTTTCAAGGCCTACAGTCCAGTCTCTCCCACCCTTCTGCCACCTGGCCTGCAGTCCAGACTCCCCCAGCTGCAGACTTATGTCCTTGGGACATATCCTGCCATGGAAATCTTCTGCTCCCCTGCCCTTATGCTACCTGCCCTATGTAAACCCTGTTGGCATTTTTAATAAAGAAGACTTAATCAGAATACTGTCTTATCTTCATGTCTCACGATCCTCCATTCTCACTCCTTCCTCTAAGGTCCCTGTCGACTGACCCTGCAGGCCAGGCAATGGTATTTCCAGCCATTAGAAGTTCCCTTTTCAGGGCCCATGTTTTTTCACTTTCATTAATTTTAATTTTTGGTCCCTCACTGACTACCTCTGGAATGAACTAAAATTCAAAGAGTTGGGGAGACCTGTGTGGGATTTTTCAATAGGATTTGAAATTAAACAATTATATTTAATCTGAATCACATAAGGTGATATCCACCTTCAGCTGCTTGATAACTGCTGCTCACCTCTAACCTCAAACTCAGGATGCAGAAACATTTGGATTTTCTGAGTTTTGGGACAGCTTGGTCCACAGAATGAGTTCCATGGCTGGACACAAAATCCCTGTCTTGAAAATATGCTAAAAACAACAACAAAAACAAAAAGAAGCAAACAAACAAAGATTAAGATCCATCTTTAATCTGGATCAAACCTTCTGTTGGCAGCATACATATATAAAGGAAGAAGGAAACGCTTTCGCTGTTTGTCCCAGGCATGGCTAACAAGTTCATTCCTTTATGAGCAGTAAGACACTTGAGATTTTGGTGTATATTTAAGATCAACAGAGATATTCAACTTCATTAACAGAACAACTGGATTCTTCAAATAGTTATTGGAAGGCAACCATTGATAGACTATCACTACCAACACCTAAAACATTCTAATAAATCCATTTCCTCATATATGCGGTTGTTTTTGTTGTTGTTTTGTTTATTTGTCTTGTCTTGATGGATGCTGACTCAGGACAGAATCTACTATGGGACAGATCCTCCATTCCTTTAGGCCATTCATTCTACCAGTCCTGTTGATGTAGAAAACCATGAATAATGCAATTGTGGTTTTATTTTTTCAGTGAGAAAGTTGTGCTGTCTAACAACACTGTCTAACAACAGTGATTCTAAACACATATTTCATTGCTCCATTATTCTCTGAGTATCCAGCATTCCATGAGGGCTACACTGTATTACTATTCATTTGTCAACAGTTTGCTCTGAATTTCAGGATTGTAACTCCTAAAGTAATGGAGCCATCATGTAGGCTTCTGATGGGAGAAAGTCCCATTAACTTCTTTGTGAACTAGTTCCTGATTTTCTTTCCTGGTTGTCTGAAGTTCCTATTGCAACTGGATAAAAATCAAGTTCAGGTCACCTGACCTCAGTGTGAAGCCACATAACAACCTCTCCTATTGTTTCCTGAAATTACTCTTTAGTTGTTAGTAATTCAGCAACACTTTCACCTGCATGACAGAAATTCATTATACTACACATAATACAGAGGGCTGTAAGAGTTTGCTAGCTACTTTGTGTTCAGAACAAAGAAGAGGAAGTGCCTATGGAGATCAGGGAGAGAACAGGGTCTGCTGTTCCAGCCAGATGCAAATGTGTATCGCTGCTGACTCAGAAAAGGACTTTTTCCAGGTTGGAAGGCAGGATCAGGAACCAATGGGCTGTGTCTTAAAACAGTGTAACTATATGGCAGGAGCTCTTGTCACTCAGGTTTCACCAGGCCTCAGTCCCTCTATGGGATCTGCCAGTCAGAAATTGTACTGTGTCCTTCCTGCCACCATCTACATTCTTGTCATTCTCTCTATCAGGGACTTGACTACTCCATTTCAAAGTCATTATAGTTAAGCGTTCTTCCATATAGTATCATCATTCTAAAACATCGATTATTGATATCATTTTAAAATTCATTATCTTTAAATGAATTACTAATTTTGTTTCTATGTTTCAATATTCCAGGGTTTAAGAATTTCATTCCAATTTTCTCAAGTGCTGTTTACTTTTTTGTATCAGTTTAGAGAAGTGATTCTCAACTTTTGTTGCCTGGGCTTCCTTTGGAGGAATCAAATGAATAACCCTATCACATGAATAGACTCAGAGTTCAAAAAACAAAGGTATTTGTGTTATAATTCTTAACAGTAGCAAAAATATCACTGTGACATATCAGTGAGTATGATTTTAGAGTTTGTGGTCATCACATCATGAGGGTCACATCATTAGGAAGGCTGAGAACCCCTGGTTTAAGTCAATGTCTCCTATAGGTCAGGATTTCCCCACACTATATAATTTGGGATTTCTTTAAACACCCGATCCTGCCTCTGCTGCTCACTGCTGGAAAGACAGTCCTGTCACTCTTTCTTTGACTGGGCTTTGACTGTTCCGAAAGAAGGAAAAATAGGTCAGTTAATGAGTATACTCCAACTTTTCCACATTTTATGTTGCATTTATAAATGAAGTGGGACCTGTGTAAGAACTGACTTCACTGACCAACTGTAAAGCAGGTTTAGTCACAACAGAGTAAGCCCTGAGCAAGAAATAGGGTGAATTGTTTTCTTCTGACAGTAGTTGTCTTTAAAAGTGAGTAGTAAAGTAATAAATCTTAGATGATCAATAAACATTCTGACTAATCGTTTCTTGGGTCCACAGACCAGGCCATCATGAAGTTGTTTAAAGAACTGAATTCATGGGCTGGAGAGATGGTTCAGAATTTGTGACCTCTTACTGCTCTTCCAGAGGTCCTGAGTTCAATTCCCCAAAACTGCAAGTTGTCTCACAACCATCTATAATGAGAGTTGGTGCCTGCTTCTGTCCTGTAGGCATATGTACAGACAGAACATTGTATTCATAATAAATAAATAATTTTTAAAACAAAAGAAGTAGTTACGCCAGGCGGTGGTGGCGCACGCCTTTAATCCCAGCACTCGAGAGGCAGAGGCAGGCAGATCTCTGTGAGTTCAAGGCCAGGCTGGACCAATAGCCTCTGAAACAATACAGAGAAACCATGTCTCATAAAAACTAAAAAAAAAAAGAAGTAGTTACAAGGAAAAAAAAAGAACTTAACTTACCATTAAACCAAATTATTCTAGTTACAGTAGTTGAAGCAAAATAGAACTGGGTAAAATTGTGTGGCCCTTCCTAACAGGATTGTGTTTTCCAGGTTTATGATGATGTCACAAAGAAATGATGTAGATAGTACTTGGTATGCTTTAGTACAAATCCAAGTCTCTGGAGCTAATGGCCATAAAGCCTCTTTCAACATTCTAACAGATATTATGTATTATAATTACAATATTCCCAATATCTCCTTTCTGCCTTCAAGCCACTTTCCCAATAGACTCATCATTGTGTTCTAATATATCATCTTTTTCCTAATTAGGAACAGCTGTCGACATGACATAGGGTAGAAACATCTGAGGGAACATCAGTTGAGGGTGTACCTAGATCAGAATATGTGATTGCTGTGTCTGAGAGAGGTAGTGTTGATTATGATTGATGTTTGAAGTCTCTTCCTTTGATTTGGCCATATCTTTAAACAAGTAGGCCTGGGCTTGATAAGAGAGTGAGCTTAGCACTAGACAGCAACAAAGAAAGAGAGATAGCTAGAAAGCAGTCTTTGCTCACGTTTTCCTTTATTTATTGCTTGAGTTTCTAACCTAAGATCCCACAGGGATGGACAGTGACATAGGGATATCAACCAAATAAATCTGTTCACTTCCTGAGTTGATGTGGTTAGAGAATTTAATCAGAGCAACAGAGAAGACAGTTGGAACAAAATATGGATCACCAAATGTGATTTTCTTGTTGTTGTTTTGTTATCCAGCTCAGGATGCCACTGAATCATGTTAGATTTCTTCTCAGCTTCTGAGTGCTGAGTCATATACTGCAATCAATCAGAAAATGCTAGTGTTATCTCAGAAGAACTCAGTTCACTGATATAGTTAGAATTGAAAGCGATTCTGCCAATGACAGCTATATAGTCTGCAGTGACTTAGGTCATTTTGTTCCATCCATTGTGATATTCACAGATTTTGGGGGAATAATACATGGTATTTAAAAAAATGTATAACAAATGTGGAGTAATGGTAACTAAATTTAGTGCTTGTCAGGATTACAAGAAGAGCTTACTCTACTTACTCAGCACCATCTGATTTACTCTGAATCATAGCAGTTAGAAGATACATCCTAGAAAATGGAATTTTAAATAAATATGTTTTAATGTTTGTATTTGTAATCTGCAACCCTAGAGAGTTTGAGAGATGAACTGTCTACTTGGCATCATGAGGAATCTTCACATAGAGGGGTATTTGCTAATACATTCTGTGTTTTCTAAAGTTTAAGGTCTTCCCAGTCACCAGCCTATACTAATGAAAGGTATTATAATTTGTATACATCTTAAACTGCCAACTTCATCCTGTGGCAAATGTATCTCCCTAATGTTTGGCAGTAGTGGAGTTCAAACTGGTGTAAGCAACAACATAGAACAGTGGATAGAGTGAATTTTGGTAATTGTAGCAACTATTGCTTTAGGTAAAATTTCTTTCATAAATAAAATGTCCCAACACATGAAGCTGTCCTAAGATGGTTCAATTTCTTTTATGTTTGAAAAATAATCACACAGGATGGAATGATTGCATTTACTTTAAGTAACTGCTGTTATTTTATGAAGTTTTTTTTACACATATTTGTGACTCGTTAGGACAAAGCTTGTTGCTGTACAAGTACAATAAACTTGTATGGTAGACAGAACAAAGTTCTTCAAGTTGTTTCTTGAGTGTATTGGTTTGGAGACTTTCTGTGGTGAAACACTTTTAATTTTTTATTCTTGATTTTAGAGTCTTTCTCTCATCATTTCTTGGTATATGTGTGTTTTCCAGTAGTTACTGTCATCTGTGTTGCATTTTTGCTTTTTAAGTTATTTAAATGGTGGATACATCTGGTTTTGGTTTTCAAAAACTTCTCATGTATTATTGTTTCTGTGTCCTAGTTAGCTTCATGTCCCAATATATCAAAGCTTATAGTTATCTGTGGGAACATCAGTTAAGGATGCATGTCATAATGCCTGGTTGCTAAGCCTTGAGTGATGTTTTGATTGGTGATTGCTATTGGAAGGTTTTTCAGCTGAGGGTGCAATATATCTAAGAAAAGTAGCCTGGGCTGGATAAGAGATAGCTGCAAATGAAACAATGCAAAGTAGGGATGAAAGCCAGGAAACAAAGATACTTCATGGATTTTTCCTTCAGGTGCTAGCTTGAATTTCTGTCCTAGGCTTATACAATGATGGATTTGAAATGACAGAATCAGCAAAAACTATCCTGTATATTACTTGAGATGCTTTTGGTTAGAGAATTTAATCACAGAAGCAGAGAAGCAACTTAGAAAAAAATGGCACCGCAAACTTGATTTTCTTGTTGGGCAAGACCTGAGAATTTCATCTTTGGGAAGAATATGAAAGATATCATGTCTTTGGATAACAAAATCCTTAGTAAGTGCTACACAGAGATTAATTAGCTGCTCTCGAAGGACTTCGGATTTGGGTGTGTTCAGAGTAATGACAGGTACTGGAGACCCAGGTCCTTGGGAAATAAATTCCATGGTAAATTAAGATAGAAGTAATTAGTATGATAATTTGGCTTCTAAACTTACTTACTATGCCCATGCCCCCGAGATATTGAGTAAAGCTGAATCAAATAAAAATGGCCTGATTTCTTGTACAAAACAATGATATCATAGACAGACATTACTGAAGAATCATTCAGGACTACAGTAAACAAAAAGCAAGTGGATCACAAATAAATTAAAATTATGTGGATTGTTAAAAATATCAAAATTAGGAAGTTCCAGATGGCAGTCAAGTGCTGAAGAGAGGTTGGAGGTTTCAGGGAGATTATCACCATTAAAGAGAAAGTCCTTGCCCTACATTGAAAGCTAATTAACCAAAGGGTAACAAACAGTACATACTATGCCCTCAGTTAATGTAAGATTTATAAAAGTAATCCCTGGGTTCAGGAAGTTACTTTATACAAAACCCTCTGCAACTCTGGTCCAAGCAGTGTCCATCAGGATTTGGAAGGCAAAGTTGTGTAATCAGCAATGTTGTACAGGTTCTGTAAACAGGAAAGATGCAAAATTTAAGGCCACACAGTTTTTGTCTCTCGTTAGAGATCAGCATTGTTGTAGGTATGTTTGTTTTGTAGAATCAGAGATCCAGTGAGGTGACTGTGAGAGTTCATTGTATGATGCTATGAGGAAAAGGCCTGGGTTGGATTTTGAAACTTTAGATACTGAGATACTTAAGCCATTAGACATCTTCCATGGAGAGCTGCATTTGTGGAGTGGAAATAACCAAAGGGAAACATGTTTGGGAAGTTGTGGTTATAGATCCATCTATCACCTTTGAAACTGAATCCCCATGTGTCTGACATGGAGCTTTGGCATTTGGTGGTTGCCCTGCTGGGATTAGTTTTGCCTTGGTCCAAGGTTCCCTTACTATATTTCAACTTCTCTGCTTTGCAATGGGAATGGATATTCTGTGTCATTGTTTACTGGGAAGTTGTAATTTTTCTTTCTGATTGTGCAGCATACCACAGTCATGATATTGTCTTGTGGGTCAAAAATAAATGTACATTTATGTGAACACTGTAGGGGCTTTTAATGACTAGGATTATCATTGAGGTGGCTACATGTTTTCTTCAATGATGACTCTTTACATACAGTGAACCAGCTCAGCATTTCTTTGACTGAATGAAACACTCCCTGATAGGATGTTGTATTTGCACATGACTCTTTGGCTACTTTCTTTAGGGTTCTTGTGTTAACTTTAGTAGGGGGAAACTTTCTGGATGAAATTACTTATTGGGGATAGGATTTGTGTCTCTATAATCTCAACCCATTTCCTGTTTTGTTTCTACTGTGTTGTGGTTGACACTAATCAGCCATTTGCCAGTCATGACTTCACCACCATTATAGATAGTATCACAAAATTGTATTAGATACAAGTGAGGCAATTGTTATTAACTGGTAAGATATTTTTCCAGTCTAATTTTTTTATTTGGTTGGTTTTGTTTTTGTTTCTGAAGGCAAGGATTATTTAGGTTGTTCAAAAATTTTCTTTGTAGACCAAGCCAGCCTTGAATTCATAGATTCATGAAACTCTTGCTCCCAAATGTTGGTCCCAGTTTTTGAGGATCTTTTATCCTTATTAGTGGGTGATGGGTCTAAAGAGAAATGTATACATCAAGCATATCCTGTTTTCATGAAATTCACCCCCAGATTGAATTTTTAAATTTGGCAAAGGATTTCATTCTCTTTGCCAGCCTGGCAGCATTTACAGTGTTGATACTTGCTGAGGCTTCTGAGTCACTGGATTACAGGTGTGTTACATTCTTCCTACTTTTTGAGTCTATGTGTGTCTTTTAAATGAATATGACTCTTTGTATCCATACATTGATATATATATACATATAATACACACAAATATATATATATATATATGGTTCTAATAGTAGTTAAAAGATGCTCTTACCATGCATGAGTATGTATAATAAATAGTTGTGGTCCCCGATGTAAGTCGTGGCATTTGAGCTCACCTATATGAAAGTGCAGCAAGACCTCTAAACTTCTGTGGCATCTCTCCTGCTTTTTGTTGTTTATTTGTGATCAACATTTACATTGCTAATATCTTCATCTCCCTATGTTTAAATGCTTAAATACCCAGTTCATTTTTGTAAGATTTGTTAAAATTACACATCAGGTTTAATGAAGATGAATACCAAACAGGAGTGAATAGGAATTTCAGAAAAAAAAGACACTTCTCAGTTCTTCCTATCTTTATTATATATTTTGTTTTGATTCTTTTCATGGAGAAAGGTTTTTAATATTTGTCGCTTGCTATCCTGTAATTGATTCAGTAGACTAGGTGAGAATTTGGTTTCTCTTGTGTAGACTCTGTATGTCTCTTTGTCTCTGTTAATAGACATTTCTCTTGAAAAGTAATATCCCATTCTGAGCATTCAAAAATGATAGAGGTAAAACCCCATCAGTCTCCGTTGAAATGACTTAATTATGTCCATTTGATTGGAAAGTCTTTTCCCAGCCCTTAACCTTGAGGTAGCATCTGTCTTTGAAATTGGGGTGTGTTTGTTGTATGAAGCAGAAGGATGGGTTCTGTCTTTGTATCCATTCTGTTAGCCTGTGTCTGTTTATAGGTGAGTTAAGACCATTGATATTCAGGGATATTAATAACCATTGATTGTTGATTCTTGTTTGCTTTGGATACATTTTTTGTTGGTGGTTTTATGTGTGAGTGTTTCTCCTATTTCTGATTTCTGGTTAAGCTAGATTATCTACTGCCCATGTTATTTTCAGTGTAGTTAACTTCATTCGGTCAGAGTTTTCCTTCTAGAACTTTCTGAAGGGCTGGATTTGTGGATACGGATACATATTGCATAAATCTGGTTTTGTCATGGAATATCTTCTTTTCTCCACCTATAGTGATTGAGAGTTTTGCTGGGAATAGTAGTCTGGGCTGGAATCTGCAGTCTCTTAGTGTCTGTAGAACATCTGTCCAGGTCCTTCTGGCTTTCATAGTTTCCATGGAGAAGTCGGATATATTTCTGATAGGTTTGCCTTTATATGTTACTTGGCCTTTTTCCTTTGCTGCTTTTAGTATTCGTTCTTTATTCTGTATGTTTGGTGTTTTGATTATTATGTAGTGAGGGGACTTTTTTTGGTCCAGTCTATTTGGTGTTTGGTAAGTTTCTTGTAGTTTCATAGGTTGGGAAATTTTTCTTCTATGATTTTGTTAAATATGTATTCTGTACAATTGAGCTGGGCTTCTTCACCTTCTTCTATACATATTAGTCTTAGATTTGGTCTTTCCACAGTGTCCCATATTTCCTGGATATTTTGTGTTAAGGACTTGTTATATTTAAGACTTTCTTTTATTGATGAGTCTATTTCCTCTAGTTTATCTTCAGTACATGAGATTCTGTCTTCCATCTCTTGTATTCTGTTAGTTATGCTTGCATCTGTAGTTCCTGATTGTTTTTTCAGCCTTTTGATTTCCAGCATTACCTCAGTTTGTGTATTTCTTATTGTCTCCATTTCAGTTTTCAGGTCTTGAACTATTTGAATTGTTTCATTCATCTGTTTCATTGTGTTTTCTTGGCTTTCTTTAAGAGATTTGTTGATTTCTTGCATTTTTGGTTTGTGTTTTCTTTAAGGGATTTTCTCATATCATTGTAGAGTGCCTCTATCACTTCCAGGTGGTTGTTTAGAAGATCATTCTTTTCTGCTTCATCTGGGTTGGTATGTTCAGGTCTTGTTGGTATAGAGTTTCTAGACTCTGGTGGTGTCATACTGGTTCCTCTGTTGTTAGTTGTGTTTTTATATTCTCTTCTTCCTATCCTTTCTTTCAGTGGGAACTCATGGATCGCTTCCTCTCCTGGTGTGTTTAGGTCTAAGGATCCTTACCAGTGCATTCAAGCAGGTCCAATACTTCAATGGGTGCAGGTGGATCTAGGACACTCTCAAGCACAGGGTGGAGACCTCAGGGTACTTGAGCACCAGGAAGAGACTTATGCACTTAGGCACTTAAGAACCAGGAAAGGACCGGAAGACAGTGAAGACTTAAGCAACTTAAGAGCCAGGAAAGAACCCATAGACACTGAAGACAGAGGTGTGGGCAGATTAATGGTGATCCTCATGGGGGGCAGGTCCTCTCTAGGTGCAGAAAATGCCCAGAGAGATGGAGCCGGTGGATGTAGGGAGTTGGGGCACAGAGCAAGGCCCCCACTCAACTTAATCCCCAGAAAGGACCAGAAGACACTGAAGACTGAGGTGTGGGCAGATTTAGGGCGATCCTTCCAGGGGGTCAGTTCCTCTCTAGGTGCAGAAATGCCCAGTGAGATAGAGCTGGGGGATGCAGGGAGTTGGGGCTAAGAGCAGGGTCCCCACTCACCTTAAGCACTGGAAAAGGACCGGAAGACACTGGATACTGAGGTGAAGGTAGATTCAGGGCAATACTTCTGGGTGGGGTGCAGGTCCTCTCTAGGCACAGAAATGCCCAGGGAAATTGTACTGGAGTAACTGGACGCTGGAATGTAAAAGACAACAGATCCACCCATATCTATCACAATGCACAAAACTTAAGTCCAAATGGATCAAAGACCTCAACATCAATCCAGCTACACTGAATCTCTTAGAGGAAAAAAGTGGGAAGTACCCTTGAATAAATTGGTACAGGAGACTGCTTCCTATACATAACACCAGTAGCACAGACACTGAGATCAACAATTAATAAATGGGACCTCCTGAAACTGAGGCACTTCTGCCGGGCAAAGGATGCAGTAAACAGGACAAAATGACAGCCAAAGAATGGGAAAAGATATTCACAAACCCCACATCTGAAAGACGGCTGATCTCCAAAATTTACAAAGAACTCAAGAAGCAAGTCTCCAGAACACCAAAGGATCTGTTTAAAAAATGGGGTACAGAACTAAATAGAGAATTCTCAATGGAGGAGTCCAAAATGGCCAAGAGATGCTTGAGAAAGTGATCAAAATCTTTAGCCATTAGGGAAATACAAATAAAAACAACTCTGAGATACCATCTCATTCTTGTCAGAATGGCTAAAATAAAAAAACACTAATGACAGTTTATGCTGGAGAGCATGTAGAAAAAGTGGTACACTACTTTACTGCTGGTGGGAATGCCAACTCATGCATTTTTCCTCAGAAAATGGAAATCAGTCTACCACAAGATCCACCAATTCCACTCTTAGGCATATACCCAAAATGTTCCCTCATACAATAAGGACATCTGCTCTACTATGTTAATAGTGGCTTTATTTGTAATAGCCAGAACATGGAAATAACGTAGATGCTCCTCAACTGAAGAGTGGATAGAGAAAATGTGGTACACTTACACAATGGAGAATTAGTCAACAGGAAAAAAATGGGATCTTAAAATTTGCACCATCCTGAGCGAGGTAACCCAGTCACAAAAAAGACAAACATGTTATGTACTCACTCATATATGGATTTTAGAAATGGAGAAGGGCATTGCCAGCCCACAATCTCACCACCAGAGAGTCAGGGGTACAGGGAGAACCCTAAGAGAGATAAGCATGATAACCCAGAGAAAGGTTATGGGATGTGATCTCCTACTTAGATTGGGGAGGGGGAGAAAGGGAGCACAGAAGGAGATAGTAGAAAGAGAGGGAGAGAAGAGAAGAATGGATGACACAGGAGAGCAGGAAGGATGAACCAGGGTAAGAATAGAGGAGAAATGGATGGGAGATACCAGAAAAGAGGGAGCCATTATAAGTTGGAGGAGATATCTGGTACTATTGAGATCTTCACACATCTACAGAAATGACACCAAATGGCATTAAGGCTACTTCAAATGCCCTCCCATGATGGTGAGAATGATGACTGCCTTATATGCCATCCTAGAACTCTCCTCCAGTGGCTGATGGAGACAGAGGCAGACACCACAGCTGTGAACCGAATTGAACTCCTGGAACCCACTTGCAAAGAGCAGTGATGACCAAGGGAATCAGTATTGGACTGGCAAGGCCCACAGGGGCAGCTGACCTAAACAAGGGCATCACATGGACCCCAGACTAATGATTGGGGGGCCAGCATGGGACTGATCCAGACATCCTCCCACTGAAATGGGGTGATAAAGAGTAGGTCTTGGCAATCTGTGGGACCTTGGAGAGTGGAGCAGTATTTATTCCTGGCATATAGAGGGACTCTGGGAGCCAAAGCCATGTAGAGAAGTGTTCTCTCCCCTTGGACACATGAGGAAGAACCTGGGCCTCTCCTGGCATGATGTGACAGACTCTGGAAATCACTCCTGGAGGCCCTTGTCCTCCCTGGGAAGTGGAGGGGGGATGGAGTGGGGGTGAGCAGCAGGGAGGATTGTGGGGTGGGAAGGAGAGGAGGGAGAGGGAACTGAAAATGACATGCATAAAAAGATAAATTAAAAATATGACAAAAGCTGACTTAATTATAATACCTATGTCATAGATTAAGTATGGAAATGTGCATCATTATATGAGTATACCGCCATTATATGAGTATACGGTCAAAGAAGTATATAATTACAGTGTTGTCTTTTTCATGCTTTTTTGTTTCATACATGTATGGTATATTGTAGGATGCAGTAACCTATCAAGATTTGCATATTAACTTCACTCAGGAAGAGTGGGATTTGCTGGATCCTTCACAGAGGAACTCTACAAAGATGTGATGCTGGAGACCTATATGAACCTCAATGTAATAGATAATACTGTGGATTTCCTTTCAATCTTTATAATAAGGGGATGACTGTTTCTTAGTTATTGATACTCTTTTGTAATTTTGAGTGATAATAAAGAAGGTGGAAGAAATAAATAAATCATGATTCTAAGGATTACTGAAGATAGTCAGATAAATTAAAAGCACTTTTCAATAATATATCATATAATTCCTGATGCTGTATTTTAGGCTACAAATGGGAAGATAATAGTATCAAAGAAGATCGTCAACATTCTCAAAGACATGGAAGGTAAATTTCATGTCTATGCTGATATTAATTTACCTCTGAAATAATTTAATAAGATAATTTAATTGATATAGAAATCACAAAGAAATGCAGCAGTGTAAATTATCAATTCATAAATTGTATTGATTATCATTAAATTGTCACAAGATCATATACCTCAACAGTCAGTACGTGAATTACCTTTCTAAGTCCTCGTTAAGAATGAAGACAAGATGCATCCGGGCCTGCATTCCAGTGACTGGGGATTGCCTGGGAGCTGCACAGAGCTTCCAATCTCAGCGGGAGAAAAGCACCCCAGGTTCCAGGTCTTCTCTTCCACCAACAAGACCAGGAACACAGCAGATCCAGCAAAGGGAACAGGGGACAAGGTGAGAGGCCAAGTACCTCAGATTCCTGCTCTTCTTCTCCACCCATGGGACCAGAATCAGGATGAGGAATAGAAGAACAACCAGATTATTGGACTTGCTAACATCCACCAAAAAGGAACTCTGGTCTACTAACCAGCAGACCAATAAGGGGCTCTTTCTGCACCCACTAGAAGAAGAGATGGGAAAGAGACAATACAAAAACACACTCAGCAACAGAAAAACAAATATGACACTGCCAGATTCAAGAGACTCCACACCAGCAAGACTCCAACATTCTGATGCAAATGAAGCAGAAGAGAATGACCTTAAAACCACCTAAATGAAAATAATAGAGGCCCTAAAGGGGGTATAGGAAAATCCCTCATAGAAATGGATGAAAAACAAACCACAAAATACAAGAAATGGAAAAAAATGCAAGAAAAAGAAGAAAAAACAAACCAAAAATACAGGAACTGGAAGAAAAAATAAACCACAAAATGCAAGAAATGGAAGAAAAAGCAAAACAAAAAATTGATAAAAGGCAAAAAATGGACAAAAAGATAAACCAAAAATTGCAAGAAACATTGCAACCAGTGAAAAGGTTGAAAGCTGAAATAGAGAAAATAAACAAAACACAATCTGAAGAAAGGCTGGAAATAGAAAAGCTGGGCAAACCGTCAGGTACTACAGATACAAGCATTACCAACAGAATACAAGAGATGGAAGACAGAATCTAAGGTGTTGAAGATACACCAGGAGAAATGGATTCATCAACTAAAGAAAATCTTAAGTCCAACAAATCTTTACCAGAAAACATCCAGGAAATATGGGACACCATGAAAAGACCAAACCTAAGAATAATAGGTATAGAAGAAAGTGAAGAAAACCACTTCAAAAGGGGCAGAAAACATATTCAACAAAATCATAGAAGAAAACTTTCCCAACCTTAAGAAAGACATGCCAATGAAGGTACAAGAAGCTTACAGAACACCAAATAGAGTGGATCACAAAAAAAGTCCCCTCACCACATTACGATCAAGACTGCAAATATACAGGATAAAGAAAGATTATTAAGAGCAGCTAAGGAACAAGGCCAAGTAACATATAAAGGCAAACCTATGAGAATTACACCTGACTTCTCCATGGAAACTCTGAAACACAGAAGGTCCTAGATCGATATTTTACACACTAAGAGACCATAGATGCCAGCACAGACTACTATAACCAGCAAAGCTCTCAGTCACTATAGATGGAGAAAAGAAGATATTCCATGACAAAACTAGATTCAAGCAATATATATCCACTAACCCAGCCCTACAGAAAGTTTTGGAAGGCAACTCCAACCCAAGGAACTTAACTACAACCAAAAAAACATAGGCATTAGAGAATCCCACTTTACCAACAGCCAAAAAAAGAAAAGGGTGAAATTCCACATATAATTCCAACAACAACAATGACTCCACATCAAAGAAGAATGAGCAATCAAGGGTCATTATTATCCCTCAACCTTAATGGCCTTAACTCACCCATAAAAAGACACATGCTAGCAGAATGGATTTGAAGACAGAACCCATCCTTCTGCTGCACACAAGAAACATATCTCACCCTCAAAGACAGACATTACCTGAGAGTTAAAGGTTGGGAAAAATATTTCCAATCAAATCGACCCAAGAAACAAGCAGGGGTAGCTATGCTAATATCTAACACATTATACTTTAAAATGAAATCAATCAGAAGAGATGAAGGAGGTCATTACATACTCATCACAGGCGAAATTCACCAAGATGAAGGGTCTATCCTGAACATCTAAGCCCCAAATACAAAGGCATCAATATTTGTAAAAGAAACATTACTAAAACTTAAATCACATATAAAGCCCCATACACCTTCAGTGGGAGATTTCAACACACCACTCTCACCACTAGACAGGAATACCAGACAGAAACTCAACAAGGAAGAAAAGGGTCTAATAGAAGTAATGACACAACTGGGATTAACAGACATCTATAGAACATTTCTTCCACATAAAAATGAATACACCTTCTTCTCACCACCACATGGAACCTTCTCAAAAATCGACCACGTACTTGGCAACATATCAATCCTCAGCAACTACAAAAAATTTGGAATAACTCCCCGCATCTTCTCATACTACCATGCAATAAATTAGAAGTCAACAACGCAAATTGCAGAAAACCTACAAATTCATGGAAATTGAATAATTCACAACTGCACCATTCCTTGATCAAAGAAGAAATTTAAAAATTAAATATTTCCAAGAATTCAATGTCAATGAAGACAAAACATACCAAACCTATGGGACACTTTGAAAGAAGTGCTACAGGGGAGTTCATAGCACTAAGTGCCCACATGAAGAAACTGGAGAATAGTTATACTAGAGAATTAACAGCATAGCTGAAAGCCCTAGAACGCAAAGAAGCAAACTCTCACAGGAGGAGTAGATGCCAGGAAATAATCAAATTGAGGGCTTAATTTCTACTTTTCAATAAAGTAGAAAATAGGAACACAATACAATGAATCAATGCAATGAAGAGTTAGTTCTTTGAGAAAATCAAAAAGATAGACAAAACTTTGTCCAAACTTACCAAGCAGCAGAGTCTGAACATGCAAGTGAACAAAACAAAAATGAAAAAGGGGACATAACAATGAACCCTGAGGAAATTCAGAGAATCATCAGGTCATACTTTGGAAACCTGTACTCCACAATATTCGAAAATTTAAAGGAAATGGACGACATCCTGGATAGCTATCACATGCCAAATTTAAATCCAGAACAGATAAGCAACTTAAATAGACCTATAACCCCTTTGGAAATAGAAGCAGTTGTCAAGCATCTCCTACCCAAAAAAAAAGCCCAGGTCCAGATGGCCTCAGTGCAGAAATCTACCAGAAATTCAAAGAACAGCCACTACCAATTCTTCTCCAAGTATTCCATGCAATAGAAGCAGAAGGGTCTTTGCCAATCTCTTTCTATGAGGCTTCAATAACCTTGATGCACAAGCTACACAAAGACACAACTAAAAAAGATAACTTCAGACCAATATCCCTCATGAACATTGATGCAAAAATACTCAATAAAATACTGGCAAATCAGATCCAAGAACATATCAAAGCAATCATTCACCACGATCAAGTAGGTTTCATCCCAGGGATGCAGGGATGGTTCAGCATACGAAAATCCATCAACATAATCCACCATATAAACAAGCTGAAAAACAAAAATCACATGATCATCTCACTAGAGCTGAAAAAGCGTTGACAAAATCCAATACCATTCATAATAAAGGTCTTGGAGAGATGTGGGATAACATGAACATACCCAAGCCTAATAAAGGCTATATACAGCAAACCAACAGCCAACATCAAACTAAATGGACAGAAACTCAACTCAATTCCTTTAAAATCAGGAACAAGACAAGACTGTCCACTCTCTCCATACCTTTTCAACATTGTACTTCAAGTTCTAGCCAGAGCCATATGACAACAAAAGGAGATCTAGGGGATACAAATTGGAAAGGAAGAGGTCAAAATTTCACTATTTGCAGATTATATGATAGTTTACATCAATGACCCAAAGAACTATACCAGGGAACTCTTCCAGCTGATTTCCACCTTCAATAAAGTGGCAGGCTACAAGATCAACTCAAGAAAATCAGTAGGCCTACTATATACAGATGATAAAAGGGCTGAGAAAGAAATCAGAGAAACATCATCCTTTACAATTGCCACAAACAACATAAAATATATTGGGGTACCACTATCCAAACAAGTGAAAGACCTGTATCACAAGAACTTTGAATCCTTAAAGAAAGAAATTAAAGAAGCCCTCCTAAAGTGGAAAGATCTCCCATGTTCTTGGATAGGTAGGATCAATGTAATAAAAATGACAATCCCGCCAAAGCAATCTACTGATTCATTTCAATCCCCAATAAAATTCCAGCACAATTCTTCACAGACCTTGAAAGAACAATAATCAATTTTGTATGGAAAAAGAAAAGACCCAAGGATAGCCAAAACAACCCTGTTCAACAAGGCAATGTCCAGAGGCCCTGACTTCAAGCCATAATATAAAGTTATAGTCCTGAATACAGCTTGGTATTAGCACAAAAATAGACAGGTAGACAGATAGAAACAAATTGAAAATACTGATGTTAACCCACACACATATGAACATCTGATTTGACAAAGAAGCTAAAAATATACAATGGAAAAGAGAAAGCATCTTCAACAAATGGTATTAGCATTACTGGAGGCTGGTATGTAGAAGAATGCAGATCGATCCATGTCTATCACCATGCACAAAACTTAAGTCCAAATGGATCAAAGACCTCAACTTACCACACTGAACCTCTTAGAAGAGAATGTGGGTGGTACCCTTGAACGAATTGGTACAAGAGACAGCTTCCTGAACATAACACCAGTAGCACAGAAGGTGAGAACAACAATTAATAAATGGGACCTCCTGAAACTGAGAAGCTTCCGTAAGGCAAAGGACACAGTCAGCAAGACAAAAAGGCGGTCCACAGAATGTGAAAAGATATTCACTAACCCTACATCTGACAGAGGGCTAATCTCGAAATTTACAAAGAACTCAAGAAGCAAGTCTCCAAAACACCAAAGGATCCAATTAAATGGTGGGGTACAGAACTAAATAGAGAATTCTCAATAGAGGAGGCTAAAATGGCCAAGAGACACTTAAGAAAGTGCTCAACATCCTTAGCCATCAGGGAAATGCAAATCAAAACAACTCTGAGATACCCTCTTACTCCTGTCAGAATGATTAAAATCAAAAACACCAATGACAATTTATGCTGGAGAGGATATGGTGAAAGGGGAACATTCCTCCATTAGTGGTGGGAGTGCCAACTTGTTCAGCCACTTTGGAAATCAGTATGGATATTCCTCAGAAAAATGGGAATAAACCTACCACAGGACCCAGCAATTCCTCTCTTAGGCATATATCCAAAAAATGCCCATTCATACATCAAGGATGTCTGTTCCACTATGCTCATAGCAGCATTGTTTGTAATGCATATGGCACACAGAAACTCACACTGGAGCACACACACACTCTTAATTAAAAATAACCAGTCTTAACATAGGGAAGCATAGTCTTATTGCAAACTAATATGTCATATTTGTTTGATATCCCTGGGAGCTCTGCCCTTTTCTGCAGGGAAATGAAGGAGGCATAAATCTGGGGAGGAGGGCAAGCAGGGAGAGTGCAATAGGAGGAGAGAAGGCAGAACAATTGGAGGAGAAGAGGGAGGGGAAACTGCAGTCAGGATGTAATATATGTAATATATGTAATATATGGGGCGGTTGGTAGGAGGGCACAAGTGGATGGGAAGGAAACCTGAATTTGACATGTGAAGCAACCTTGTTTCTAATTTAAATTTAATTTTATAAATAAATAATACAAAAAGAAGGAAGACAATATATGAATGCCTTAACACCATTTGAATCATAGCTCCATCAGAGGTATGCTTATGCGAATTGTAAATCCATGTGGTTTCATACCACTCACATCATAGAAGTTATACATATTGAAAGGTCATAACTCTATATCCCAACAACTTCTCATCAGCAAATATTCCACAGTAAAGCTAGGTTACTCATTTATGTACTGACTTTTCTAAATGCAGTGAGATTAGACAGTTAGAGTCATCATTTAGGGGGTGGTTATACTAATACTTCACCCCTATACTTTATATCTACAATGAACAGAAAGAAAATCTCTGTGATTGCAGTGAGGAAAGCTTTTAGTTTCCTATTCTTTCATGATTCAAGTTTACAAGTGCTTGGCTTTGCAACTTCATTGGGAATACTACACTATTCATATACTGCAGAAAATCCCTATGACTATATGCAATATGCAATTATTTCCATTTGTCTTGGTTCATTTTGCAAATGTAGTTTGACTCACAGTAGAGGAAATTTTATCAGTTCACAAAGTGGGGTAAATAAATGAATTTGACATCAGCCCTTCCAGGCCCCAAACTCCAGCAATCCCAGGAAGCTAGCTAGCCCTTCCAGGTCCCAAAATCTGGTGATCCCAGTCAGCTTCAGGAAGGAAGGAGACTAGTGGAGACAGAAAGACCCCACCAGCACCCACTGGAAGAAGAAATGGGAAGAAGACAGAATAAGAGATCACTCAGCAGTCAAAAGACCAACATGACTCCACCATAATCTAGGGAACCCATGCCAGCAAGACCTGAAAAGCACTACATAGATGAAGCAGAGGAGACAGACCTTCAAAATCATTTTACAAAGATGATAGTGACCCTCAAAGAAGAAACAAGGGAATCCCTTAAAGAAATAGAGGAAAAAACAAACAAAAAATTCCATGAAATGGGGGAAAATTCAAAAAATATACAAATCTCTCAAAGAATCTAAAGAACCAAGAAAAAACAACCAAACAAATGAAGGAAACAATTCAAACAGTTGAAGGATTGAAAGCTGAAATAGAAACAATAAAGAAAACACAGAATGAGGGGATGCTGGAAATGGAAAAGCTGGGTAAATGGTCAGAAACTACAGTTGCAAGTATCATCAATAGAATACAAGAGATAGAAGAGAGAATCTCAGGTGTTGAAGACTCATTAGAGGATATACAGTCGTCAACCAAAGAAAACCTCAAAACCAATAAATCCTTAACACAAAATATCCAGGAAATATGGAACACCATGAAGAAGTCAAACCTGAGAATAATAGGTATAGAAGAATGCAAAGAAATACAGCTCAAAGGTACAGAAAACATATTCAACAAACTCATAGAAGAAAACTTCCCTAACCTAAAGAAGGATATGCCTATGAAAATACAAGAATATTACAGAACACCAAATAGGCTGGACCAGAAAAAGAAGTCATCTTGCCATACAATAATCAAAACATCAAACCTACAGAATAAAGAGAAAATATTAAGAGCAGCCAAAGAAAAAGGCCAAGTAACATATAAAGGCAGACCTATTTGAATTACACCTGACTTCTCAATGGAAACGATGAAAGCCAGAAGATCCTGGACAGATGTCCTATAAATGCTAAGGGAACAAAGATGCCAGCCCAGATTACTATATTCTGCAAAGCTTTCAATTACCATAGATGGAGAAAACAAAATATTCCATGACAAAGCCAGTTTTAGACAATATGTGTCCATGAATCCAGCTCTACAGAAAGTGCTAGAAGGAAAACTTAGATCCAAGGAAGATAACTACACTCACAAAGACACAGGCAATATATAATCCCACTTTACATAACACCAAAAGAAAAAGGGAGGAGAAATTACACAAAATAACTCCACCACCAATAAATCAAGCACAAAGAAGAATCATCAATCAATGGTCATTGATATCCCTCAATGTCAACGGCCTAAACTTGTCTATAAAAAGACACAGATTAGCAGAATGGATACGAAGACAGAACCCATCCTTCTGCTGCATACAAGAAACACATCTCAACATCAAACACAGATGGTATCTCAGGGTAAAGGGATGGGAAAAGATTTTCCAATCAAATGGACCCAAGAAACAAGCAGGTGTAGCAATCCTAATATCTAACAAACTAGACTTCAAATTAAAATCAATCAAAAGAGATGAAGAAGGACATTTCATATTCATCAAAGGAGAAGTCCATCAAGATGAAGTCTTAATTTTAAACATCTATACCCCAAATACAAAGGCACCTACATTTGAGAAAGAAACATTACTAAAACTCAAATTCCACATAAAATTGCACATACTAATAGTGGGAGACTTCAACACTCCGCTCTCACCACTAGACAGGACATCCAGACAGAAACTTAACAAAGAAACAAAGGAACTAATAGAAGTTATGAGCCAACTGGGCTTAACAGACATCTATAGAACATTCGATCCAAACACAAAGAGATATGCCTTCTTCTCAGTGCCTCATGGAACCTTCTCTAAAATTGACCACATAATAGGAAACATAGCAAATCTCCACAGATACAAAAATATAACTTCCTGTATTCTCTCAGGCCACCATGCATTAAAATTAGAATTCAACAATAACACAAATTGCAGAAATCCCACAAACTCATAGAAATCGGACAATGCTCAATTGCACCATCCCTGGGTAAAGGAAGAAATAAAAAAAAATTAAAGACTTCCTGGAATTCAATGAGAATTAAGACACAACATCCGCAAACTTATGCGACACTCTGAAAGCAGTGCTGAGAGGATAGTTCATAGCACTAAGGGCTCACATGAAGAAACTGGAGAACAGTCATACTAGAGAATTAATAGGACAGCTGAACGTTCTAGAACAAAAAGAAGCAAACTCACCAAGTAGGAGCAGATGCCAGGAAATAATCAAATTGAGGGCTGAAATCGATCAAGTAGAAACCAGGAGAACATTGAGAAGAATCAACGAAATAAAGAGTTGGTTCTTTGAGAAAATCAACAAAATAGACAAACCTCTGTCCAAACTAATCAAATGACAGAGAGAGAGAGAGAGCATGTTAATTATCAAAATCAGAAATGAAAAAGGGGATATAACAACAGACTCTGAGGAAATCCAGAGAATCATCAGGGCATACTTTGAAAATCTGTACTCCACAAAATTTAAAAATTTAAAGGAAATACACAATTTCCTGGATAGATATCACTTGCCAAAACTAAATCAAGAGCAGATAAACAATCTAAACAGACCTATAACCCTTAATGAAATAGAAGCAGTCATCAAAAGTCTTCCAACCAAAAAAAAAAAAAAAAAAAAAAAAAGCCCAGGCCCAGATGGCTTCAGTGCAGAATTCTACCAGAAATTCAAAGAAGAGTTAACTCCAATACTCCTCAAAGTATTCCACATATTAGAAACAGGAGGCTCACTGCCAAACTCTTTGTACAAGGCTACAATTACTTGATACCCAAGCCACACAAAGACACAATAAGAAAGAGAACTATAGACCAATTTCCCTCATGAACATCGATGGAAAAATACTCAATTAAATACTAGCAAACTGGATTCAAGAACACATCAGAAAAATCATCCACCATGATCAAGTAGGCTTCATCCCAGGAATGCAGGGATGGTTCAACATTAGAAAATCTATCAATGTAATCCACCATATAAACAAACTGCGAAAGAAAAACCACAAGAACATCTCACTAGATGCTGAAAAAGCCTTTGACAAAATCCAGCAACCTTTCATGATAAAGGTCCTAGAGAGATCAGGGATAACAGGAATATACCTGAATATAATAAAAGCAATGTATACAGTAAACCAACAGCTAACATCAAACTAAATGGAGAGAAACTCAAAACAATTCCTCTAAAATCAGGAAAAAGACAAGGCTGACCACTCTCTCCATATCTCTTCAATATTGTACTTGAATTCCTAGCTACAGCAATAAGTCAACAAAAGGAGATAAAGGAGATACAAATAGGAAAAGAAGAAGTCAAGCTTTCACTATTTGCAGATGATATGATATTTTACATAAGTGACCCAGAAAACTCTGCAAGGGAAATCCTAGAACTAATAAACACCTTCTGCAAAATGGTAGGATACAAGGTAAACTCAAAAAAATCAGTGGCCCTATTATACACAGATGATGAAGTCACTGAGAAAGAAATCAGAGAAACCTCACCCTTTACAATAGCCATAAACAGCAACAAATATCTGGGGATAATGTTAACCAAGGAAGTGAAAGACCTGTACATCAAGAACTTTGAGTCTTTAAAGAAAGAAATCAAAGAGGATACCAGAAAATGGAAAGATCTCCCATGCTCTTGGATTGGTAGGATCAACATAATAAAAATAGCAATCTTGCTAAAAGCAGTCTACAGATTCAATGCAATCCCTATCAAATTGCGGCACAATTCTTCACAGACCTGGAAAGAACATTAATCAACTTTATATGGAAAAACAAAAGGCCCATGATAGCTAAAACAACACTATACAATAAAGGAACTTCAGGAGGCATCACCATACCTGATTTCAAGCTCTATTATAGAGCTATAGTCCTGAAAACAGCTTGGTATTGGCACAAAAATAGGCAGGTAGACCAATGGAACCAAATTGAAAACCCTGATTTTGACCCCCACACCTATAAACACTTGATTTTTGACAAAATAGCTAAAACTATACAATGGAAAAAAGAAATCATCTTTAACAAATGGTGCTGGCATAACTGGGTACTGGTATGCAGAAGACTGCAGATAGATCCATGTTTATTGGCTTGTAGAAAACTTAAGTCCAAGTGGATCAAAGATCTCAACATAAATCCAGCCACACTGAAACTTTTAGAAGAGAAATTGGGAGATACTCTTCAACAAGTTGGTACAGGAGACCACTTCCTGAACATAACACCAGTGGCACAGACACTGAGATTGACAATTAACAAATGGGACCTCCTGAAACTAAAAAGCTTCTGTAAGGCAAATAACACAGTCAACAAGACAGAAAGGCAGTCCACAGAATGGGAAAATATTTTCACTTACCCCACATGTGACAGAGGGCTAATCTCCAAAATTTACAAGGAACACAAGAAGCAAGTCTCCAAAACACCAAAGGATCCAATCAAAAGGTGGGGTACAGAACTAAACAGAGAATTCTCAATAGAGGAGGCTAAAATGGCCAACAGACACTTAAGAAAGTGCTCAACATCCTTAGCCATCAGGGAAATGCCAAACAAAACAACTCTGCGATACCATCTTACTCCTGTGAGAATGTCTAAAATAAAAAACCCCGAAGACAATTTATGCTGGAGAGGATGTGGAGAGAAGGGAACACTCCTCCACTGCTGGTGGGAGTGCCAACTTGTACAGCCACTTTGGAAAGCAGTATGGAGATTCCTCAGGAAAATGGGAATCAATCTACCACAAGACCCAGCAATTCCACTCTTAGGCATTTATCCAAAGTAGACAAATTCATACAACAAGGGCATCTGCTCCACTATGTTCATAGCAGCATTATTTGTAATAGCCAGAACCTGGAAGCAACCTAGATGCCCCTCAACTGAACTGAACAGTGGATAGAGAAAATGTGGTACACAATGGAGAAAAAAAAAACAATGCAATCTTGAAATTCGCAGGATAGCACTGGAAGAAACCATCCTGAGTGAGGTAACCCAGTCACAAAAAGACAAACATGGTATGTACTCACTCATATATGGATTTTAAACATGGATCAGGAGAGTGCCAGTCTGCACTTTCACTGACAGAGAGTCTGGGAAACAGGAAAGAACCTAAAAGATATATATGGTACCCAAGAGAAAAAAAATGAGTCAAGATCCTCTGAACACATGTGGAACACGGTGAGGGGTGGGGGGGAGGGGGACCTGGGAAACAGGGGGGGAGAAGTGGAAGAGAGAGTAGGATGTGTAGGAACAGGAAGGTCGACTTGGGGGGTAGGATAGGGGGAAGAGGGAATCATAGGTTAGAAGACAGATCAGACTCCATTGTGACCTCTAGTGATCTAAATGGATGACACCAATTGGCAAGCTAGGCAATAGTGTAGAGACCACCTCGAATGCCTGTTCCTGATAGTGACCTTGATGTCTATAACCATCCTGGAGCCTTCATCCAGTGACTGATGGAAGCAGGGGCAAACACCCACAGTTAAATACTGAATAGAACCCAAGGAACCCAGTGACAGAGAGAGGAGCGAAGAGAAAATTGGCAAAGAATGGGCTGGCAATGAATGGGCTGTCAATCTGAACAGGGGAGAGCTCTTGGACCCCAGACCGACAGCTGGGAGGCCAACATGGGACTGATCCAGACCCCCTGAATGTGAGAGTCAATGAGGAGGCCTGGGCTACCTATGGGGTGCTGAACATGGATCAGTGTTTATCCCTCGAATACTAGCAGACATCATGTGTCCATAACACAAAGAGGGTTGCTCTCTCTGTCTGGACTCTTAGGGAAGTGCCTGGACCCTACCCTGAATGAAATGATAGACTCTAGATATCCCCTATGCAGAAGGAATTGACAATAGCGTGGGAGGATGGGGGGTATGGTGGGGGCGTGCGGGAGGAGGGAACTGAGAGGTAACTGGGATTGACATGTAAAACAAGCTATTTAAAATAAAAACTGTAAAAAAATATGTGGCTCCAAAGGACGCTGTAACGATAATCCACACAATTACTGAAAGTAAAACTAAGTATTTATTGTAGAAATTACTCACAAGATACCAAACAAGTAACCCAGATGAACCAAGTAGTTTTCCGCTGCCGAACTGGAAGCCGAACTCCGGGAAAAGAGACCCAGTCTTCCTGTGTGCTGTCTTTTATGCCTTCCCCCCGTAACACCCTCTAGCCAAGCCCAAAAGTGGGCCTGGCTAGTGACATAGTTCACCGCCTACATACGTATATGTCTTTAGTCATGCCTAAAGTGGGTGTGGTTAGTGGTGTGGTAAACCGCCCTTTTATTACCTCATCTGTATGTGCCTCTAGTAAGTCACATGGTTAATGGCGGCATACAGACTTCCTCCTACAAAAATATATGAATTTGTTTAGTTCTCTTCAAATATAAGAAAAATATCTTGACAAAAAGATGCCTTAAATGTGAACCAGGCAAAAAGTTTGCTTATCATGACAGGCATCTTCAAGTATGCAAAGCAATACTTAATGAGTGGGAACACCATTAAGTTAAAGAAAGTGAAATAAGCTTGATATCTGATTATTCTTTATATTTTTTTCATTTGTTTACCTTGATTTCATTTACATTCCAACCACTGTCCTCCCTCCCCTCTCACCCCTCCTCTTGCCCTGTTGCCTCCTACCACCCACTGCCCCTAGTACATGCCCAGTCCACTCCTAAAAAGATATGAATGTACTAAAGTTTTATATGTTTAAATTATCCTTGCAGGCATGAAAGAAGTCCAACCAGAGAGAAAACTTCTATATATATTCCATTTCTAAAATTCTCTGTGTATGAAAGACCACTTCCAACTCATGAAAGAACATATACTGGAGGGAAACTCTATGCATGCAATGAGGGTGGGAAAGCCATTGCTCATCCCAGCACCCTCCAAATACATAAAATATCACGTAATGGATTGAAACTGCCTGAGTGTATTCAGTGGGGGAAAACCTTTGCTCAGCACAGAAATGTTCAAATGCATAGAAGTACACTTACTGGAGGGAAACCCTATTGTAATCAGTGTGGTAAAGCCTTCGCTCAGCACGGTCATCTGCAAGTAGAATAACACATACTGGAGAGAAATCCTATCAATGTATTCAGTGTGGCAAAGCTTTTGCTCTTCTCTGGACCCACCAAATTCAAAAAGAACACATACTGGAGAGAAACCCTATGAATGTAACCAATATGGTAAAGCCTTTGCTCATCATAGTTGTCTTCTAAGCCATAAAACATCACATACCAGAGAGGAACCATATGAATGTAATCAGTGTGGTAAAGCCTTTGCTCAGCACAGTAATTTGCAAATACATAGAAGAACACATACTGGAGGGAAACACTACAAATGTATTCAGACTGGTAAAACTTTCATGTGTCACAGTAATCTTTCAATGCATAAAAGAACACATAGCTGGAGAGAGACCCAATGAAATTAATCAGCATGGTAAAGCCTTTGCTCAGCAAAGTACACTTCAAATACATAAAAGAACACATACTGGAGAAACCTCTATTAATGGCAGAATATGGATTTTTAATAACAATAAAATCCCAGAGTCCGGTATCAGGCTAAATTCTGAAAGATGAGAGAAGCAGTGAAACCAATCACTGCTTCTTAGCTCCACAAATCCTCAGAAATGAAGTGTGCTGTCTCCTCAAATACACTGAATGCCATCTCCAGGAAACCTCATGGTGATCCCTGAATTGCTGTCTCTTCCCTCCATAATTCCTCTCTTCACTCTGCCACTTTCCTTCCTGTCTCCACTTCCCTAGTGCTGGGATTAAGATAGAGCTACCACTACTTGGCTCTGTTTCTATTTTAGATTGATTCATTCTCATTAATCACAGGGTTGCCTTGAACTCACAGAACCCATCTGCCTCTGTCTCCCAAGTACTGAGATTTACAATGCCACCAGTGCCTAGCCTGTAGGTCTAACTAGCATGGACAACACTCATCTTCAGGCAAGCATTATTTGTTAATGCACAAACAAAATATCACCACATACTATGAATGTAATAAGAGTGATAAAGCCTTTGGAATCACAGTCATCTCCAAACACATAACAGAACACATACTGGATAAATACTTTATGAACATAGACAATGTGCAAAGTCTTTTATATGTATCAAAATCATGAGAATAAATGATACTGCAGTAAAACCCTATAAATACTCACAGTGTGTTCAAGTTTTGTAATTTATAGATTTAGAACTTTGTGTGAAATCAATCTGTTGGAACATTTGCAAATTACAATTTTCTTGAGTATGAAAAGAACAAAGTATATTTATTATAAAAGATTTGGTATAATCTTTAGGCAATACACAACTGGATCTATTCTGTAGAGAAAACTGACACTGACAACAGTCAGTCCAAGCAAAATGATGGCTGACTGTATGTTGTTGGAACCAGTAAACTCATGGAGAAAAGCAAATTTATGAAGCACTGACTGTAGGGTAAATGGACTAGTCAAGGAACACACCCTGACCCTGAAACCAGAGGTACTGAAATACAAACATTTTGGCCCTTAAGCAAAAGCCCTAAAAACTCACCCTAACTTTGAATCCCTAGCCCAAGAAAAACACTTTTCAGTGAAATCAGAGCCAGTGAAAGAAACACCTCCTCTGAAACAAGAGGCAATTATTTTAAAAGGGAAGAAACAGACTCACTCCTTAAATCAAAGCCAAATGTCTATCCTTGACAATCTGTTCATTAACCTAACACATCCTTGAACTCAAATCCATCCATGCCCTGAGCACAAAATCCAGGCATTGTCTGAGCATGTTGAAGCTCAAGGATTGAAATACAACCAGTCCAATGTGGAAATCTTCTCCCTGGAAAAATTGTCCCTAAGAAGCCTTACATAAGCTCTGTGGCTTTTCAGTTGGCATGTGGTATCACATCAAGTCCATTAGAATCTGTTGTACAAGTTCCACAGACTGAGGCAATAACTTCAAAAGGAGGAGGTCTCCTGGAACTGGTTGTGAAACTCTCACCTGGAGAAAAATAATGGGCAGTGGTTCTTGTGGTAATTTCTGTTTGTTCTTCTATTCCTTTTTCATATAGAGTGTTCCTAAAAGCCTATGCTGACATTTTAAACAATGGAAATAAATAAGAATCCATTAGACCTCTGGAAATCCCACTTGTGCCAGATCTATCCTCAAACCTTTAATGACTTCCTCTATTATGGTATCTCTCATCCTGGTCTCTTCCCCTGTATTCTTCCCCTGATTCATCCTCCCTGCTCCCCCATTTCCTCCCACTCACTTTTCCCCATCTCCTGGACAATGTGAACATGGGTGTCAGTGAGGAGGACTCTGCAATCTTAGGGCCTTGGTTACTATATCAGTATTTATCCCTGGCATCTGAATGGACATTGAGAGACCATATCAAGTAGAGGGATGCTCTCTCAGCCTGGACACATGGGAGAGGGTCTAGGCCCTGCCCAGGATAACATGAAAGACTGGATATCCCCCATGAAGGGCCTCACCCTTCATGGAGAGTGAATTGGGGATCAGGTGGGAGGTTGAGGGGATTGGTGGTGGGACATGGGAGGAGAGGATGGAGAGGGAGCTGTGATTGACATGTGAAAAAAGCTTGTTTTAATTTAAATAAAAAAGAAAGAAAGCAATCCCTGAGATGGGGTCACTAGCCATGGCATCATCTCCAGAAAAGCCAGTGATTTCCAAATCATTTACCTCATTCACACAGGTACAAACAGTGAAAACTTTTCAACAATAAAATTTCATATGATTGTATAGATGTTTTCATGAGTGGGCTTACATATTTGGTAAAGAAAGTTTTTATTAAGAATGAGGTAAAATAGTTAAAATAGCTCACCATTTTAAGTAAACTTACAAGAACTAGGTAATAGATGTTAAACAGTAACTGACCATAAAATTTATTAACTTTAAGCAAGAAATATGTATTTATCCTTAACCATGGACAATTTTGTGTTTTGATTAACCCTGGATGATCTTATGTGTTGGATTTCTGAATTACTGTGCCAAGTAACAATAATGTTATCTGTTTGAGTTTGCTTCACAACAACATCCCTTGAGATTTAATCTGTAAAAAAAAATACCTTGCTTGAGAACTGCAAAATAAACACAGATTCAAATTGCCTCTGTATTTGTTTGTCATTAGTAAATCCTTACCCACCTAGTCCTCAAGGACACTCATTCCATTGGACTCTCATACTCTGCTGCGGTTAGTCCATCACAGCTGGGCCCTAAGCACAGCGCTTGAAGAAGGCAAGCTTTCTCTTCCAGTTTCTCTCTTTTTTTCTAAAAAATACTTTTCCAGGTAAGGGTATGACCTCTTCAGATTGCTTCAGATTCTTCAATAGAGAAGAGATTGAGTTAGGATTTTGAGAAAGTAAGCATCATGGGGCCTTCACAGGACAAGGACTAAGGTCTGCTCCGGGAAGCATTGAGCCATATGTTCAAAAGTAGAGGTGGTAAACCTCAAAGAAGAGTTTGGCAGCATTTTATGATTTTGTATTGAATATCAGTCTATGGTTCCCAGAGGAAGGAAGCCTGTCTCATCAGAAGACAATTTTATGAATGCCATGGCCCTAAAGACGTTTTGGTTCAGGCATTTTCATTATGGGTACAAATTAGAGACCTCCTTTCAGAAAATCCAGAAATGGAAATCTTTGCAGAAGAAGCACCCTCAGAGGATGATGTAATCCCACTCTTTGTCAGAACTTTGTAGATCAAGCCTTAGGATCCATTATAGCTAAATATAAAGTCTTTTATGTTACATTATATAGATGACATTCTTACAGCAGACAAAACAAAGGACTCAACCAAATTAATTTTGAAGAATACTATTGAGGTATTGACTCAGCATGGGTTCATTATTGTCCCTGCCAAATTCAACATAACAAGCCAACAAATTATTTAGGAATAACAATACATAGTTAATGTATCATTTCTCAAAAATTGCAAATTAGGATTGATAAATTAAAGACACTTAATAATTTTTATAAAATATTGGAAATATTGTTAATTGGATTAGATCTTATTTAAAAATTACCACAGGAAAAATGCATCATTCATTTGAAATTCTAAAAAGGATATCCAGGTCCCAAATATAAAGAGAGCTTACAAAAGAAGCCTTAAAACAATTAGAATTATTACAACAAAAGTTGCAAGATTAAAAGATGAGACATCTAAGACCATGGTCCCTTATTATACATGTAACATCTTATATCCCTACTTAATGTTTGTAACAAGTAGGTGTCCCAGAATGGATATATCTCCTTCATACTAAAATACTGAAAATGATATCCTCTCATATGCAATCAATTTATTATTAAGGGATGGTTAACATCCTGGAATAAATTGGAATATTTACTTCATACTGTAGAAGCGTGAGGAATTGCATTAGCTTATCATATGAGAGAAATCAAATATAAACATCATCACCCTTTATTAAAATTTGTGGAAGAAACAGAGATAATCTTTCAAAAAGAGCATTGGAACATATTTCTGATGCCTTCTTGGTATTCACAGATGAATCATCCAATGAAACTTCAGCTATCTATATAAAAGATAAACCTGTAATTATTAACAGGGCAAAAGAAATTTCTGCACAGCGGGTAGAAATTATAGCAGGTATTGCTCCCCTTGATCACATACCTAAAATGTTTAATCTTCACACAGATTCAAAATATGTAGTTCATTTATTTCCTGATATAGAGACCGATCTTATATTTGGAATTTCTAAAATTGTATGACTCTTGTTTCCATTGCAAAATATAATTCAATCAAGAAAAAAATTTATAGGAAATATCAGAGGACATACTGGCCTGCCAGGTCCATTGTCTTCAGGAAATGCAATGGCAGATTTATTAAGAAAGGAACACTTGATTGCTAATATGGTAGAAAAAGCATTAGAAAGCCATTCTTTACATCACCAGAATTCATTGGGCTCGAGAAGGTTGCTCAGTATGACTCGAGAGCAGGCTAGGCAAATTGTGAAGGACTGTGAACAGTGTCCCGATATATATCATCCATTAAAAATGGGAGTTTATCTAAGAGGCCTTAAGGGTCAATATTTCTGGCAAATGGAGGTAACTCACATCCCAGAATTTGGAAAATGGGCTTATGTGAATTTTACTGTAGACATCTGGTCTCATGCTGGTCTTGGCCACTGCATAAACTGGTGAGGCTGTGAAAGATATCACACAACATCTTATTATATGCTCCTCATTATTAGGTGTATGATGGGGGAATTCCTGTGTATATGTCAATAAAACAGTGTTGGCCAATAGGGAAGCAAGATAGGTGGGATTAGGAGTCCAGGAGGACTCTGAGTAGGAGAAACACAGAGAATCACGATGTAGCCTGCCAGAGAAGTAAGATGTCCAGAACTTTTCTCTGGTAAGAGAAATGCTTAGATTAACAATTATGGGATAAATACTTAAGTCAGAGCTAGCCAGTAAGAAACAAGCAAGGCCATAATTAATAATAATTAAACAAGCTTCATAATTAATACAGTGTCTTGTGTTTTATTTGGGAACTACAACACAGCAGAGCCCGGGTGACCGGCGGGGGGAATAACCGAAGCAGCTAGCAAGGAAAAGGCATCTCTCTGTGCAAATGGTGTTCAGGAATGAGATCATTGAATTTCCACGTAGACCGACAAAAGCTTTAAAGGAATTTTAGAAACAAAAGAACAGAGAAAAACATGGGTTCTTGGTAGCAGCATTTTTCTCAGGTGGGTACTGTTTTGCAGCTCACTTAAGGGAGTTTCCTGACTCAACATAAAAAAACAAAACAAGGTTCTTTTAAGAGGCTCTGCTAACAATTAAAATGTGTGTACGTACATCTGGAAGTGGCAGTGACCATATCTCTAAGCCGACAGCTTTTGCTGGATCTCAGCAAAGACTGAGACAATGAGCTGCAGTCATGCTTATGCCCGCCATCATGGAAAAACTACAGTTTAAAATAGCTACAATTTTAACAGATAAGACACATGACCAGAAAAACATAAAGATTTACAGTAAAATCAAACTTGGATGAAGAGAAACCTCTAAAGGTTGACAGTGTGTTAAAAACTATACATAGGATTGTGAGAGAAAAAACAATAGCATAGTAGTAAATAGAGAAGCTGGCTGTGGTGGTGTAAGCTGGTAGGATTTGCTGCAGAAGCAGAGGCAGACATATTTCCAGAGAAATCCTGCCTCAGAGAAATAAAGAAAGAAAGAAAAGTAAAAGAAATAGAGTAATAGTAATAGATAAATAAATACGCCACGTAAAGATGGAAAATACACAGAAAGACTGGATACTGTATGCTATTGTGTTTTTCAGTTTTTTGATTGCTCAGAAAGGAAGAACTGCTAAAGTACACTTGATTATAAATGCTGCTGAATTAATCCAACTTCTATCTTTTAAAAATGCCTTGACTTCAAATTTTAAGTATAAGGATATGTTACTTTGGAAAATAGTTTTTGCTTATGTTTCTACAGAAAATGGAAAGCTATGGATTCCTTCTAGGCTTCTGTGGTTTGATGAACCAAGACCTCTGGAAGCAATGGCCCAACTGATTCAACATCTAAAACAGCTAAGAAGATACAGCTATACAGACCATAAAAATAAGGACTTCTACAGGTTTCTGAGTTTTGTCATGATCCCCATGGTATGAACAGCACCCCCATCCAGCACAAAGCACTTTGGAATGAGCGATGTCCAAATCCCCATTTTGTTTATAAATCTTTGTTTTCATTTAAATGGGGTTGCTTATAATTGGTTAATGATCAAAACCAATTTCTTTTTAAAGGAAAAAGGGGATTATGGTATGGGTATGTTTTTTTATTTATTGATACAGATTCAAGGTCAGTTTTGTGATGTATATGTTTCTCCTCTTGATTAAGTACTATGCTTATACTAATCTTTTAAAACACAATGCATAATTAAATACAGCCTATAGATATTTACTTATAATAGTCAGATCTTATAGTTAGGTAAGTTAGGTTTTCTAGATTCACAGAGATATATTTGAGATAGATAGTCTTCAAACCTTTCAAAGACATTCAGAAAATGCCTTTTAAAATGGTTTAGGGTTTTTCTTGACAATGAGAAATGTCTGATCCTGGCAGCACCAATTACATCTGAGAGGAAGATGGGCATCGAAAAACTTGTTATGTTGTTTGCTTTCAACATGGCAAGATTAGCCATTTGGACAAGAAACTGCTCTTGCCTAGACTGTTTGACTGTTTCTGTATGAACTGGACATGCAGGACCCACAGGAAAGTGACTGCTTATCTCAAATAGTCCTTCAGGGTTCCTGCTTTATGGAAGAGTCTACGAGACTTTCTGCAGGACACAGAAAAATGATTGACAGACTGCTGATTCAGATGGACAGTTTGAAATTTCCTGCTTTGCTGAGAAGTGTTACAGACACACTGTGGCCTATGGACTGAAGATGGATGCCCCAACATTACAGAGGAACTTAGGGTGACTGCCCAGGAAGCAAGATGTCTCTGTCAATCCTAGTGTTTATATATTATCCTTTTGTGGTCTTTGATCAAGTTGAAGACAGATAGTTATAGTTTTCCTTAGTTATGATAAAAGATAAGCTACATATAAAACTTTGGACTCATAAGGATGGGATGGATGATATTTTCTTTAAATCTTGCTTAATGTTGATGGAGAAAATATTGTTAACTGTGTTCTTACTTGATAACTGTTCTGTTATATATAATTTGACTATGTTAAAGTTAAGACCTTTCTTTTTGTTTAGACAAAAAAGAGTAGCTGATGGGGGAAGTCCTGTGTATATGTCAATAAAACACTGTTGGCCAATAGGGAAGCAAGATAGGTGGGACTAGTTGTCCAAAAGGACTCTGGGTAGGAGAAACACAGGGAGTCACGATATAGCCTGCCAGTGAAGTAAGATGTCCGGAACTTTTCTCTGGTAAGTGAAATACTTAGATTAACAATTATGGGATAAATACTTGAGTCAGAGCTAGCCAGTAAGAAACAAACAAGGCCAACAGCTTCATAATTAACACAGCATCTTGTGTGTTATTTGGGGGACTACAACGCAGCAGAGCCCAGGCAACTGTTAGGGAAAAACCGAAGCAGCTAGCAAGTAAAAGGCATCTCTGTACAGGTGTACCAAAACTAATTAAAACTGACAATGCTCCAACATATACTTCTCAATCTCTTGCAAAATTTGCATTCAATGGGATACACAAAATATAACATGAATTCCATATAATCAGCAAGGTCAGGCTATCAAAGAAAGGACTCATTAAAATATTAAGGTACAGCTTCAAATATGAAAATATAGTGGTCTTTATTATTCACCTCTTCAATTATGTACCAATTATGCTTTATGTACCATTAATCTCCTTAACACAGATAATAAGGGCTTTACTCAAGTTCATAAACATTGGGGCCTCCTGCAGCAGATTGTTAATTCTGTAGTGAGGTGGAATGATCTTTTAACCCATACGTGGAAATGGCGAGATGTGTTTATCACCTCAGGAAGAGGATATGCTTATGTTTTAACATAGAATTTAGAAACCACAATATAAATTCAAGACAGACTTATTTGACCCTTCCATCAAAAAAATCTATATTGAGAAGCAGAACAGATCAAAATGAAAGAAGGCAAATCAAGTAATATAGGAAATGAAGAAGCTTGTTCTCTCTCCTCCACAAGCCACATCGTCTCTGCCTGAGCTATCATCCACCACAAGGACAGATTAACACACTTGGGGTCAGCTGAAGAAACTCATAGAGAGCACAACAAGTGGTCTCTGATAACAGGAAATCACCATTGGCAGAGAATGTTTCTTGCTTGCTTGCCTCTGCAACATCATTTTGGGCTTATGTTCCCCATCCTCCCCTGCTTAATCCCATGAATTGGGGAGATAAGGTATATATTAAGGTCATGATAGTAATTCTGAGTTGTAAGGAGGATATCCTGATACTTTCTCTAATCTGACTTCCTCTGTAATTTAATATGAGGGAATGTCAGACTCAGCCCTGTTGTGTGACATTAAAGGAAAGACCCCCTGGGTGCCTTCTCATAAATTATTGAAGTTTTCTTTCTGAAACTCCAGACAGAGCAGTTTCAGATAAATATCTTCCCCATTGTAGAAATTTAATGTGGTTTGTTGCAATAAAGATTGGGGGTGTTATATTTAGAAGGAACTATAGTTAGGTCAAAAGAAACTACACCCTTGAAAGAATGTCTACAAAAATATCAGGATGAAGATCATTTATGGACATCTTTGATTGAAAGTCCAGGACTCTTTCTCTTGATATTATGTTCCTGTGAGCTGTGGGAAAGACAGGTGGCATGCAGCATCAGCAACAACAAGATAACCAATACAATGATTGTGATGAAGCTCACAAGGTTTACATCTCCAGAAACTCTAACATCTGGAAGCCAAGAGTCCTGCTTTACTCAGTGTCTCCCTTTAGCAGCCTCTACTCATGTCTTAGTTCCTGCTGTCTGGAAAACAGGCATGGAATGTGAGAGATGTTAGTTTGGACAAGTTCTCAACCACAGCAAGGCCAAAAGGCTGTTTGAGGGAAGGCCATGGAGAAAGTGGATCTGTGAGACTGATTTGCTTGAGGGAGCAGACCCTGAATTCAGTGAAAAGAGATCAAGCTTTCATCTCTTTCTGTATGCTAGTAGTGAGAGGCCCCTCCTGTTCTTCAGTTTCTGAGAGATCACTCTGCAGAGATTAAAGGGATGGTATGGACTGAAACAAGAACTAAGCTTTGTGACTTCACCTTGTAATACCCTCCATAGCTAAGTGTCACAGGCTGTCCAGTGAGTTGAGTCATAGCAAGTCATGAGAACATCAGTTAGGGATGGATGATGGCTGATGAGGGCCATAAGCAGTTAACCATCTAATGTGGTCCTTGATCCTGTTTATATGAAACCACAGGGCTGTGTCACTGATAAGACAATGAGAAGCAGATGCAAACCACTTGATGTTACACAGGCCAGCCCCTTGGCTCCCTGATCAATAATCTAAGTGGGGGGGCAGCCTACTTGTTCTCACATCTTCCCTGCCACAAAGCTCCTGCCATTCCTACCTGTGTGACACCTGAACAGCAGTCATATTTTACTTGATCATCAACTCCCTCACTACTGATTATCAGTCTAGCTCTCTCCATCATAGTCCCCCTATGCATCCATAATGTCTAGAAGCTGACTGGGATCTAATATGTATCTGGGGGGTTCCCAAAAGATCCAGGTCTGTGCCCTGAAAGCACAATAATCCTTCTGTCTCTTCACCCTGGCTCTTTGAGTGCTAAGCTTTTTGTCAACAGATTTTCCCTAATGCACACACTGGGATGTCAAGTTCTGCAGCAGCTCCAGTGTGTAAAGTTGGTCAAGGTTCTTCCTTACATCCATTCTGTCCTCTGAAGATTTTAGGCAGAGTTGACAGTTAAGGATACTCTGCCTACACAAATCCCAATAGTGACTTCTTTCTTTGATATCGTTAGGGAAAACGTGCAGCAGCTCCAAGGTCCACATATCACTTTTGGCCAATTTGATCTCAAGGGTGGCAGATCTCATGATTACAGAGGTGTCGCTGTCACTCTGGAAAAGTCACTTGAAACTTGAGGAGACTTGAGTAAAGGGCTCCTGCTAACTTCTGGGGCTCTGGAACCAGCACTCTTCTCTACAGGGACATTGAAGAGAAAGCCTGCTGGGAGCAGGGATAGTGGGGAGGAGGGAGACTAAGAGGGGATGAGGAAGAGAAGGTTAGACCGAAGTTTTCTCCAGGACTTCTCTAGGGGATACACACATCATACAAACCAGGGCTTTCCCTGCAATGTGCAGACCCAGAAAGTGCAACATATTTCAGAGCCCCTGGGAATCATTCCACCCAGCCCTCTTTAGGGAAACTGAGATCGAGAAGAGAAAAGCCTTGCCAAGTTTCTCATTTAGCTGGATGAATGTCAACCACATGTAATCAGTATAGTCTTACTGGTGGTATAAAGAAAATTCCAGGGATGAGAACAGTACCTGGTGCTGGGTCTTCCCCAGACAATGGAAGATGATGTGTAGTAAATGTGAGAACTTGAGTACCCATGATTGAGAAACACACAGATACACACAATATATATTTATATTGTGAAGTACACATTTTCTCTCTACCTAGATTAGAGATAGGACCTGTAAGTGGTCATATTACAAGCTGCTTCCTTGACTTAATGGTAACAGGATGCAGTCCCCAGGGTTTCTGAAGTAACTGCTCATGTCCACTGTGAGAATATGTTTCCCTAACTACATGCCCAACAGCATGTACAACTGTAAAATCCCCTGGAACTAAACTTCACTGAATCACACTATTGTGACTGGTAGAAGCAGAAAGTTTGAAGCATTCTAATCTTCTATTGCTGAAAGACAATCCATATCTCCATCCTTCTACCATTTTCTTAATTAGTTGTAATGTTTATGAGACAAACCTCAAATTGGAAAGCAATACTCAGAATTTTAAAATCCAGACCTTCAATTTTCCAGTCTGTTTTCCCACTGCACACCAAAAGCAGTGTCTGTGTGTGCACACTGGGCAGTGATATTACAAGCATCATATCCTGCCAAGCCAGGGATGACAGTCTCTTGCTAGCAAAGAAACTCATTTACAGTGAGGTTCAGAGTACAAGGGTGTTAAAAGAAGCTTTTCTTGCTAGCCACTTTTGTTTATCACCCGCCAGTCGCCTGGGCTCTGCCGAGTTGTAGTCCCCAAATAGTAGTCCCACAAGACGCTGTATTAATTGTGAAGCTGTTGGCCTTGCTTGTTTCTTACTGGCTAGCTCTGACTTAAGTAATTACCCCATAATTGTTAATCTAAGTATTTCTCTTACTGGAGAATAGTTCCGGGCTTCCTACCCCATGGCGGTTACATCTCGACCTCTTGTGTTTCTCCTTCCCAGAGTCCTCCTGGACTCCTAGTCCCTCCTATCTAGGTTTCCTATTGGCTCAACAGTACTTTATTGACAAATGCACAGGACTTCCCCCAACACAAGGGAAACTCCCCAGGTCACCATATGGACCAAGAGAACCACAGTCTTTCTCATGGTCCATGCAAATTCCTGCAAATGACAGCTTAGCACACCTGTTCTGAACACCCTATAGTCACCAAGGTAGAGCTTGTGTTCTTCTTTACAACTCCCTAAAGTAGAAGGAGAGTAGAATGCTAGAAAGAGACTGGAAGCTACCTGCTACCAGTATGCCTGATGGCTAAGCCTTCCCAGAGTCTATCAGTGTCTAGGACCATCCATCTGAGCCTAGAATATTAGCAGTCTCCAGCCTACCAGGTGATCAGAGATCAAATAACACAGATAGCAAAGTCCCTCCATCTCAGCTCTTGCAGCCGAGCAGACAGCGGCTTAGTCCAGAAAGTTTAAATTTTAGTAGACATTCTTCCACTCTTCTTAGAACACATCCTGCTCCTCCTACAAAGCACACGGTTCTTTATGTGCACCTCCCATTATACACTCATTGTGCAGTGCCAACAATCCTTGACATCACAGCTTGGAAATGTTGATATTAAATGCATATCATACTGTTGGTCCTGTATAACTACTATTTAAGTAAAGCAGGCCATGAATTAGAAAACAATGAGGAGTTATATTAGGACTTGGGAATAGGAAACAGAAAGTGGATATGATGTAGTTATTATGTCACAAATTTATTTTGAAAATTTAAAAAGAGCTTCATAGCCATGTGCTCCAGAGACAAGGGATTTCTTTTATAGCACATGAAGGACTTCTCAAACCTTGTATCTCAGACTGTGCATCTAAACCCAGAAAAATAACAGTCCTGTTAGGCAGAATATAACAGTTTACCCAGATGTATTTTGATTGAACTATAGAATTTTGTTTTCATAAGGTCTGTCCTTTTTCCATATTCTTGATTGCCCTAATCTCTGGACCACAAGAAGTGGCAAATCAGGATAATTATGGATCATCTACATTGATTACCAAATTCCATACTGCTAATCTCAACTACTGTTGAAGGAGGAAAGCTCAACCACTTTCCTGCCTCTCCCTGTATGCAATGTGTCTCCACCAGTTTCAAAGTTGAACAATAAACTAATTCTCCCACAGGTCCCTCTTGATTTATACACCTCCACTAAAATTCTGAGAGGTTGGAGTTCACTCATCATCTTGTCGGTTTTTCCTTCTCACTGACAGTCTATGCCCAGACTGGAAGGAGGTGCAGGATTATCTTCCCAGCACTGGACAGGAGAAGCAGGATTAGGTGTTCAAAGCAATTCTTAATTTCACAGCATGAGGCAAGCCTGAGCTACAGGAGACTTTGTTGTACACAGAAATCAATAATCAAAATCACTTGAGAGAAAAGGAATGAAACTAGTAAAAACCTAGAAATACTGGAGAACAGAAACAAATAGAGATATAAACAGTAATACACTCAAAGGAAATGATGGAAATCATATAAATAAGTGATTACTTAAAAATGAAAATAATTTATTTTAATATTTTAACATACTTAACTTTATTGAGTTTGAAAAAAGGCACTTCCCTATGAAGAACATCATTTGCAGCAGAAATTCTAATAGATATTATAATAAAAAATTGTAGTGAGCTGTTAGGTGGTGAACACTGAAGGATCACAGAAGAGCAGCCAACCTCTAGAGTTCTTACCTCTACCAATGCTCAGAAAAATGGGCAATCCTGCCCTTACACTGCCTCCTCAGACTGATTGCTGTCTCTATGAAACCTCAGATTGGATGCTCAGACTGAATCCTCTCACTGCATGCCCTCCTGTCTCCTCCAACCTTATATTCCTCTCTCTGTCCAGCCTTATCATTACTGCTATCTCCAACTCCTCTCTCACAATCTCTCTCTGTCTCTCTCTCTCTAAGCCAAGAGTGGCCTTGAAGTTACAGTAATCCATCTGTCTCTTTCTACTTAGTGCTCCCCACCACTGCCTAGTCCAGGATGACCTTGAGTACTTGATCTCCTGCCTCCATGGCTAACCAGTGACTTGGTATGTGGAGCTAACTGGTGACAGCACTCTGCACCCTGATCTTCAGGCAAGCCTTATTTGTTAGATTACAAACAAAAATTACTACATTCATTAATAAGAGATAGATTGATGTTGCCCAGATGCATATGTTGGCTACTGAACTCTATAATCTGTCTCACTGTAACAGTCAATGACCTGCTTCTCAAACCTCTGAGCTAAAATAACTGTGTCAAGCAGAATAGACCATAGCTGAAGGAAAGTTACCTAATTGCAAATTCAAAATTCATTGACTCCATATAACGTTCTCAAACTGTATACCCACACAAGTTGGACTGTGTTCATTCACAAGACATGAATTAAATCATTGCCACTACCACAATCAGGTCCCTTTTCATAAAGGTGACTGGAGCAGGCAGTTTCCTACTCTAAACTCCTGCAGTATAAACTGTGCCTCCTATTTTGGTCTGAAGGCAAAAGCAATGCTTCCCCATGGCAAAGCATTTCCTGGGTCAGGATTGGATAGTCAATTACATATCACAAATCAACTATTTTAACTGTCTGAGTGCCACGCCCTGCTCATGCTGCCTGTGTCTGAGAATGTGCGGAGGATGTTGGGATTGATGATACACAGACCAGTCGGTGGTGCAAAGAAAACTTCAAGCAGCCCCCAAGAAGTCTAAAGAAAGCTTCAAGAAAACCTCAAGAAAAGTTTCCTTCCACTCCCGCTGCACAGCCTGTATCTGAGAATGTGGCGAGTGTGTAGAGATTGATGACATAGAGATCAGTCGGTTGCTTAAAGAAAACTTTATGCTCCGCAAGAAGGCTCAAGAGAACGTCCCAAGAAACGCTTCCCTCCAGAAAAGCTTCTGCCACACACAATTTTCCTGCTCCTGGCTGGTGGTTATATGTCCCTGACACCAGAGTCGGCAGCAGCAGTAGGGGGCAGGAAGAGGCAGCTAGCCATTGAAAAGGTCAAAGTCAGAGTGTTTCAATGAGTGAGCCTTTATTGGGAACTTATAGCTCCGGTAAACATTTCTTAGGGCACTGGGTTGTTTTAGTAAACATGTTTTCAGTAAACATTGTCTGACAGCTGCCTGCTCCCAGGCTGATGGGGAAGTGGGCCTCTGGCCAAAGTCTGTTGTTCCCACAGTTTCCCAAGAAAAGCTTCCAAGAGAAGCTCCCAGAAAATCTGCGCTTTATTTTTTACTCAGGCTGGTTATATGCTACTGACACCAGAGTTGTTGGCAGGGGTTAGGAAGAGGCAGCTAGCCATTGGAAAGATCAAAGTCAGGGTGCCCTGTGAGCAAGCCCTTATCGGGAACGTATTGCACTGGTAAGCATTTCTTAGGGCACCGGATTGTTTTCAGTAAAAATGTTTTTAGTAAACATTTTCTTACAGCTGCCTTCTCCCAGGCTGATAGGGAAGTGGGCCTCCAGCCAAGGTCTGTTGTTCCCACAATTCCCCCTTTTTTATTTTCTTATGAGGCACTCCTGTCTTAGGTCAAGTAGGGTCACCCTCCCTTGCTGATCCTTGGGGGACCTGGCGACCCCTGTCTTAGGTTGAAGGTCTCTTCCCCACAGGTTGTCCATCATCAGAGAACCTCATCCTCAAATCATCTGTAACCAGACTGTATGGGTACCAGGATTGCCATGGGCTAAGCTGAGCAATACTTGGTGATGGATCTGTTGCCTATGGAACAAGGCACATTAGAACTCAGCATAAAGCCAGAATGCCTACCACCACTGTCACCATTCCCAGGACACCCATTGAAATAGTGCCTCCCTGTCACTGTACCCATTCCCCCCCCCCAATCTGGGCCATCGCACTTTACCACCAGCTTTCCTCTGTTACAAGGGTAGCCAGCAGGTGATTTACAGTTACAATTTTATGGTCAAAACAGTGAATCATTCCAAGATCCATTCAAGAAAGCATTTAGAAGGTGCACTATTAGGTGTACTCATTGATGTTACACATGTATAGTATGATAAAATATGAACAACAGGCTTGTTGTACTATCCACAGAGTACCAATTTGCTCCTGTAGTGATGTAGTTTGTTGATTTAATGTCAGAAGCCTCAGGTGAATATGCGAATTGAGCCAAAGTCTCCTTTTCATCACATTAGGACAAGTTGCATTTCTCCAGAAAAACATACTGGCATAAGCGAGATTCCAGAAACAGGAACCTCCAAGGCTGATATTTCAAGTGGCTGTGTCCTGTTTAAATACTGAAAAGTGGCTTTTGTTACTCATCATGGTCCATCCTAGTGTCCAATTGTCTTAAATGGGTCCTTTTTTCCACACAAGGAAAAACTGGCAAAATGAATTCTGTTGTTTCAAGGTGTGTCAAGGGAAAACTGCTAATCTTCCAGTTCTTTGTTGACTTCAGGATGAAAACTCACACTTCTGGGAGGTTGATGCAGCAGGCCTGTTGAGAAATTGGAAATCTCCAACCCTACTGTTTTCTTTCTTTCTCAGGCTGTAGATTCGATGACATTAAGGGTCAGGAAGACTGATTTAGGAGATCTTGAACTGGCTTGGGCAGGCTTCAATGGTCTCAGGTCCAGTTTTTCTCTGGTCCAAGCATCTCACCAAATGTTCTAACAGCTGCCAAGCTTTATTCATTTCCTGCAAGAAATACAAACATGCCCATAACCCCAAATTAGGACAGAATTGGGTCTTCTCCACTGTCTAGTGTATGGATGTCTCCATTTGCCCTGGGCAAAAGTCGTTCAAGTTCCATCATGCTAGAATCTGTCTATAACAGATTGTTCATTGGCATCCACATTTTAAAATTTTTAAAATGAGGAGTGGATTATTTAATGAATCATGTGTGGTCTTGGGACATTACTCCCATTCTTTTAATTTCTAAATTTTGTTTGAACTGTTTGCTAGCATCTGTTGATGCTCGACTATAACAGTAGAAGGATTTGTCTACCTTCCTTAGTTAACTATCTAGGTGAATTGGGATCACTAAATTACTAGTAGATGCCCTTTAAAAAGGGCATAACTATTAAGTATTTTCCAAAAACTTTTGAGAATCATTTAAGAATTGTAAACTATTCTATGTCCCATATAACTTTTGAGAATTATTTGGAGTCTGTAAGTAGTCATTTTTAATCTAACTGGGAGCTCTCAGTAGCTAACAAGGCCTCATTTGCATCTACAGAGACAGCTTTTGGGGTGAGGCCTGATCAAGTGGCAGTTCCCTGAGAAAACTTTTTTTTTAAATCAACTGGCTCTGAAGGCTTAAATCTTTTAACTTTTCTGTTAAGACTTTAACTGACTGGCTGGATGTTCCTTTTGGCTATATCTAAAGCAATTTAGGTAGCTTTTTAACTATTTTAAAAGTGACTTGAGTATCCTTTTAATCATATCCAAGGCAATTAGTACAGTTGCTTTCATCAACATTCATGCATTTATGTTTCACATTCAATACATACTGGTATGTCCATGCCTATACACACAGACCATGCATGCATCCCTTTCATCTCTCCTTTTGCCTAGGTTATGATTAGTTTGTTGAAATGAAACATCCTTAATTGACATCTCTTGTAACACAGCAGATATAGCCAATCCTTGAACATCCAGAATCTGAACAAATCCAAATTTATTTATGTTGTCTCTTTTCTATAAGGTCTTAAAACAGTTTCTGACTGATTTTATTAAAAGCATTTTATATATCTTTGTCTGGGCATCAGCCATGGCAGGAGCTCTCAAGGCTGTGAACTTCCTAGGCTTCGGCTCTGGCCTACCTTTTTCATGGCCATTTTTCTCTCCTGCACCCTGGACTTTTTAAGTTCCTGCTAGTCTGACATCCGAACAAATAATAGACTTATTTGTGCCGCCGTCCTTTCTACAAGTTCTTAGCATGGCCTAGCAGGCTGCATTAGCATTCTCACAGGCTAGTTTTCTGAGTCAAAAGGTTAACACCTATATCTCCCCTAATTTTGGATGGTGTTTCTAGTAGCCTAAAGACAAAATTTGAAATAACTCCTTAGGTCCATGTTTGACCTTTTCAAAACCTCCAGCTCATGTCCTAGTGGCTGAAAGCCTGTTTTGAGTTCTCTTGCTATAGGGCCAGTCTGCCCATACACAGATATCAAAAGTTACCTGCTGATCTATATCTTTGCCCTTCCTCATGGAGCACTTTTTAACAAAGGGGAACGTTTTGGTCTCTCTCTCTCTCCTTTTTTTGTTTGTTTGTTTGCCATTTCTCCAACACTACTAACCTATGCTGGAGACACTGACCTCCCATGGCAGCCGGCCATGACCCCAGGGGGGGACCCAACCCTAGGCTGCCTTAGACAAAGGAACACTTCTCTGATCTGAGGAAACTTGAAAAGTTCTTATTTCCCTGTGAGAGCAATTTTGTTAAATCTTTTATGCCTCTTGACTTTTGTTGAACTCAACCATTAGGTTTCTGCCTCTCTGTATTTCTAGTTAAAAATGAGGGATGTGAAGATTCTCATCTTGATACTTAATAACTTTCTCTTTATACTCATTTTAATCTCTCTGTCCTGTATATTCTCCTTGATCTGGCCAACCACTTCAGAGGCAAATACTTCCTGCTGTCTCTCTCATATGTGCAGCAGCCCCTTCCCTTTCCCCGAGGCCGAGTGCAGCTCTGATTCAGCTGTGGCAAGGGTGGCCTCTGCAAGGGGGAAGGATTCCCTCAAAACTTCAAAATCTTCTGTAGTTTTGTTTCATTTCAGCTGCACTGGCTATCAAAACTCATACAAGTAAATATACAATCATCTGACCAACAATTTCTATCTTATACATTCCCTTAATAATGTTGAAGACAGTCACCACCCTTTTAGCATCCCCTTCAGGGACAAACATCTCCCATTTAAGATACAACCTTGATAAATCTTTGTTTTTAACCCATGTTCCTCATAAGAATTGTGCAAGATCCTTCTTTTTCACCCTAAATACTTGTATCCCGAGGGCTTCCTTGAGCCTGGAAATAAAGAGAGACTTTTGATTACCAATTTTTTTTAATTTACCCATTTTCAGTCCGTCCTCCACCTGAGAATGATCCCTCAGGCAAAAGCCTGGAGATTTATTCAATCCATCCTCCAACTGAGGGTGGCCTCTCAGGTTGTCCTTCTTTCTTGACCTTGATGTCAGGCGAAGGCCTGCATATTTAATCCAGTCCATCCTCCAACTGGGGGTGACTTCTCAGTTTTCCTTTCTTTCTGGAGATTTAATCCAATCCACCCTCCAACTGGGGGGCGACCTCTCAGTTTTCCTTTACTTTCCTGACCTCAGTGGATCAGGTGAAAGGCTGTAGATTTATTTTATTTTTATTTTTATTTTACCCCCCCCTTTTTTGTCCCAAGACAGGGTTTCTCTCTGTCACTTTGGAGGCTATCCTGGAACTCACTCTATAGACCAGGATGGCCTTGATCCTACCTAGCTCTGCCTCCAGAGTGCTGGGATTAAAGGCATTTGCCACCACCACCCAACTCTCTGAAGATCATGGTGAAACACTTCCCAATCTGGGACAATGAACCATGGACTGGCTCATTCAATCCATTTTAGGAAGCCTTCCATGATTTTAGCCTTGACTATAGTTCCCTGTTCTTCAAATAACTTTACTTGATACTGTAATTCAAGCTTCCCTGGACTATTCCCCATCGTTTCTTTTCTTATTTTCCCCAATCCATCCCTGGCCAGCAAAAAGGATGACCCCATCCACTTACCTCACTTTCACATCTCGGTAGGACCTCCAATTGCCATTCCCTGCTCACACTGCCTGTGTCCGAGAATGTGCAGAGGGTGTCGGGATTGATGACACAGATACCAGTTGGTGGTACAAAGAAAGCTTCAAGCAGGCCCCAAGAAGTCTCAAGAAAGCTTCAAGAAAAGCTTCGCTTTATTTTCTACCTGGGATGGTTATATGCCCCTGACACCAGAGTTGTTGGGGGCGGGGATGGTCAGGAAGAGGCAGCTAGCCATTGGAAAGATCAAAGTCAGGATGTTGCCATGAGTGAGCCCTGATCAGGAACTTATTGCTCAGGTAAACATTTCTTAGGGCACTGGATTGTTTTCAATAAACATGTTTTTAGTAAATATGTTTTTAGTAAACATTTTCTTACAGCTGCCTACTGCCCAGGCTGATGGGGAAGTGGGCCTCTGGCCAAGGTCTTTTGTTCCCACATGTGAGGTAGTGCATTCATTTAAGAATTTTTATGTGTAGTACACAAGACATCAAGGCCAATGCCCTGGAGAGCAACAGACTGAAATCAAGGGCACCTGAGTCAACATAAGAGATCTTGCCTCAGAAAAGTTTTTTCTAGCAGAATGGAAATGCAGCTGTTCTAGCATCAATATGCCTTACTAGGGAGAAATCCTTTCACACACTTAGGAGATTGATAAAGAAAAATATATTTAATGATAACATGCATTGATCTCTGGCTAATACTCAAAGAGTACACAGCCTAGACACACTTGCATTTCATATATGCTATCATCCTCAAGTGTCTTTTTGGCTCATGCTCCAGGTTATACTTTGAACAATTTAAATAGAGACAAGAGACAGTATGTACAGCAGCATTGGCAGATATTAGATTTACACAGAAAATATTACCAGAATTGTTTCTTAAATACACCAGAGACCTGAAACAGCAGACTCTTCTTCACTGACAGGAACCTGAGGTGAAGGTGGTGGAGATGAGAAAGGAAATGTAGAAGGTAGAAAAGATAAAAGCTGGGATGGAGAGATCTTGCACAAGATATGTCCCATGCCAAGTAAGTTTCTTAAGAAGAACAGCATTTTGTACACTACTTCCAGGGGGAAAATGGAAGAAAATGGGTGACTTCTACGAAGTCTGTAGAAAATATCATTCAGCAGGACAAACTAAGGCAGGAGGCTAATCAAACAGTGCTACACAAGGGGAACACAGGGTATCCCAAGATCATTACTGACTTTTCCCAAAGTGGCCTTGAAACCAATAACAATAGCTCATCAAAGTCAGAAGAGTCTGGTTCTCCAGATCTGAAGAAACCTGTCCATAATGGCTTTCTTCCAGAGTATTACCAGCCCTCCCAAACAAATTCCTGATTTTAGACAAGGCTCTTTCTTTTATTGTTGATACATCAGGCCCTTAAAGAAAGCTCCAAAACCTAGGCACCAGGCTGTTACTAGCTATTCCAGGAATGTTCCTCTTCCCTGCCTGAGGACCTAAATGAAAGCCTTGAATGATCAGGCAAGTCCTTAATACAATAGTGTTTTATGTTTCAAGTAGTTGTCACCTGGTATCCTATTGCCCACCTAGGAGAACTAAGCTTTTCTCAAGAAGAAAACTGGAACTTTATGGTTTCTAGTGACCCTGTAATGACTCTTTGAGCAACTTGTCTGTTGTTTGATATGTAGCTGGCTATCAGTGATGGTTTTAAATCTGGGGTGACTCTTTGGAATGGTTTGGAGCCAAATGTCTGGACAATCAGAGTTAACTAATATGTATCTTCGAGTCCTAAACTCTAACAGTTCTGGTTAACACTTATTTCTGGGTGTTTTACAGGCAGTCTTTCCTCAGCTAAATTCTACTTTCTGAGACTTACTGTCCCCTAAGCATTTGTAAATCCTTTGTATTACTAATTTTACTTTTCTATGGCACAGTTTAGTAGTGGACTGCTACCCAACACATAGGATGCTTTTACAAATTCTAGAAAATTAACAATAAATTGATCTTACACATAAAGCTTGTAATGTAAAATGCTGAACCTCTAGTAGGAGACCAAAAATTAAAATTAATAAAAGTTTAAAAACTTGGGCCCTAAATCTATACAGAGAAAGGGAACTTCTAATGGTAGAGGAAAGTTTAACTCTTTAAATCAGGAGTGCCATTTCTGGCTCTTGAGACCCTGCTCTTGGAGAAGGGGAGGTAACTGTCCACCACTCCTGTCAATATTCCTTTGCTAATTGTTGTCATAAAGGTCCCCTGCCAGTCATAATGATCCCAGACCCAGGAGATAACTGACAGACCCTGTGATCCTGTAACCCTGCAACGTCATACCCTGTCTTATCATACTCAAATGTATCTTGCTTAAAATATATAGTTACTGCTTTACGCTGTATTTTGTATGACCTTAAGCAACCATGGAAATTGAAGTTTGTGGCTGAACCTTATGGACTGCCCCTTTATATGCTGTTTTTTTTGGGGGGGGGGCTTCTGGGCATTGAATTTCTTCAGCCATGGAAAGAGATCCAACTGGACAGCTTTAACAATAAACGAAACCATTAGCATTTGCATCAGAGTGTAGACTCCTTGTGTTAGTCTCTGTGCTCTTTGAACCTGGCACGACACTAGAAAATACTGAAGAACCAAGGCCTTTTCAAGTTTGGCAATCTGCTTTTCCTGGGTGCACCAAAAGCATGTTGAAGTTGAGTACCATAACAGTTTTTAAAGCAGACATAAACTTCTGGGGCCTTTTGTGCCTATTTTTCTTTATGATTGAGTCTGTTATAACTCATCAAAGGACCTGGGAGGTGTTCTGCCTTATTCTGCAGAGATAAGTAGATTTTGAATATAGTTAAGTGTAACTCCTCATTTTACTCATCCCATCATTCTAAAGCCTTACTAAGTGAAGTTGAAGCCATCTAAACTAGGCATGGTGGGAGAGGCCTGTACTAATGGTACTTATAAAATAGAAGAAGATATCTCAGTATTCCAAAGTCAACAAAGATGAAAATTGTCAATGTAGTATGATGGAAGGACCACCTAACACAGGGAGATGGTGACTGGTTCAGGACAGTGTCCATAATCTTCACTGTAGCTCCAGGACTTCAGAGCTTTGGCAGTACCAACTGTTAGCTAAGGTCTTTACCATCCCATCTATCCTATTCTTATTTATTTTCTTATTTATTTTATAAGCTTTATTTCATTAGGAACAATCATATTTTACATTTCCAACCCTGTTCCATCTACCATCCTCCCATGCCAATTACCTACTCCCATATCCCACCCACATGGATCCCCAGGGAGGGTGATGCTTTCCATGAATGATCATCAACGTCTTTCATATCATTTGGATCAGGGACTAGGCCCTCCCTCATATGTCTATTCTGATAGAGTATCCCTCTATGGGGAATGGGCTCCTGAAATTCATTCATACATTAGGGATGAATACTAAGCCCCCATAAATGACACCCACATTCAGGGTGTCTGGTTGGGTCCTATGCCAGTCTCCCCGCTGTCATAATGGTGTCCATGAGCTCCCACTGGCTCAAGTCAACAGTTTCTGTATGTTTCCCCAGCATGGCCTTCACCCCTTTGCAAATTAATCCTCCCTCTCTGCAACTGGACCCTGGAGTTCAGTTCAGTGTTTAGCTGTGGGTGTCTGCCTCTTCTTACATCAGCCACTGGATGAAGGCTCTAGTATCACATTTAAGGTAGTTATCAATCTCATTATCAGGGAGGGCATTTAAGGTAGCCTCTCCATTATTGCTTAGATTGTTAGTTAGGGTCATCCTTGTAGATTCCTGGTGATTTCCCTAGTGCCAGGTTTCTCTTTTAACCTATAATGGCTCCCTCTATTATGGTGTCTCTTCTTGCTGTCCTCTATTCTTCCCCTGACTCAATCTTCATGATCCCTCATGCCCTCATTCTTCCTCCTCTGCTTCCCTTTTTTTTCCTAATAGCCCCCTCCCACATTCCCAGTCTCCTTAGGAGCAATTGTCCCTTTCCCATTCTCTGGAGGACAGTGGCTGGATTCTAAAGTGTTCTTGTGACTCCAGGGAAGGGCCTGCCCTTAGCACACTGAAGGCAGGGATTTGAACAGTGCTACCAAACACTTCCTGGACTTGCAGCAGCCTCTCTCCACCTGCATCTCCCTGTTATGGTGTAAGGTTAACCCAACCTGCATTCTCTGCCTCCTCAAGAACCTATGCCTAAGGTCTACAGGATTGCAGCTAAGGGAAAACTTCTCTACCCCTCCCTCCTGCTGAATATGAACCCATCTAGTCCTGACTCCCCACATTCCCACATAATCCCTTGTCATCAGCAAGAAGCCAGATTTAAACTGTCACCCATATTCCCTTGGAGTGTGTGTTGTTGATATGGACACCCTACCAGCTTCTATATCTAGGTTGGAATATTGGGTACCCCTGCTCCGAACCCTGCCTTCAAAGTGCCAAGGGTGGACCCTCACCTGGAGTCATCTCAGTCCATACCCTGTCTCTAAAATAGCCCCCACCTCAGGATTTATCCCATCGTTTCTGGTTTTCTGATCCCCTGGGTCCACACAGGAATTCTTTGCACAGATTAAACCACTGTGGTTTGTCTCCTCTGCTCAACTTATCCTATCACTCAGGCCTTACTAGCCAATCAGAACCTCTAGTGGACCCACCATTCAGATGGGAGGGATCTTCTGGAGTGTACTGTGTTGTCTTTGGTTCTGCATGCCTGATGTGGAGGAGGAGGAGAGTGAGGCAGGCTCTCTCTCTCTCTCTCTCTCTCTCTCTCTCTCTCTTGGGTTTCTGAAGGGCAGAGATTAAATATTCTGTAGCAAGAATGATGTGATGGCTGGTTTTTATTATCTGTGTAACTTGTTCCTGAATAAAACACCCATTAATCATTTATCCTGGCTCTAGTGAACTCATTAACACTTGTCTTCACATGAAAAATATTTTATTGCAAATAAACTCAAGTGTGAAACCTAAACTCTCTACCAAATTGGTTACATGAATAGGGATTTCTCTTCCATGACTTTTTCCCCATTACCTGATAAAAAGATGCTACAAAAAGGGTTTAACATATGAACACAGTTAGAAATATGGATGAGCAAAATAATGACAAGTTCATCGCCAAGAGCTGTGTCAGTTTTTTTGAGAATATTCTGCAGTTTCTGCTACAGAAAATCTTAATGGTCTAACCTTCTTGGGATCATGCATGAACAGTCACAAACCCACACACTGACATCTCCTAATTAAACTTCAGTCAAATCTCTAACCAAATAGATTTTTCAAACTTGAATATTATCTTGTAACCACTCATGCCTATAACCCAGGTGTTGAGGCATTTAAAAAGTATTATTAACAGTTTCCCTTCATCATGAATTGGTTCATGTAACAGAAAGCAAACATTTAGGATTGAATTCAGAGATATCCAGTGATGTGAATGAGGTTTTGTATGCAATTAAAGAATAGTGTGAAAACAAAAAGAGTAATCTTATCAATGAATTTATAGGATTTTTGTACATATGAGTTTGCAGGTGCAAACCTAATAGAGACACCATAATGCTTGAACAGATTGTTGACACTTGTCAGATTTTTTCTCTCCAGAATCTAGTAACAAAATGTATGTTAGATGAAGATCTTACCAAATCTTTTATAGTAAGATTCCCTTTAGCATGAAATTTCTGAGGTCCTCAAAGATTATTGTGATATAAAAAGTGCACAGCTTTACCACACTGCTTACACTTTCAGGGTTTTTCTGCAGTGTGATGTTTTTCATGTTTTTAAAGAATAATGATACATACCATGTTGGTTGCATTCACAGGGCCTCTCTCAAGTATGTGTTCTTTTATGACGAAATAGACTACCATGATGAGCAAAGGATTTACCACATTGATTACATACATAGCGATTCATTCCAGTATGTGTTCTATTGTGATAATGGAGACCACTGACCTGTGTAAAGGCTTTACCACATTGATTACATTTATAGGGTTTCTCTCCACTATGTGTTCTTTGATGTGCTTGCAGAGTACTGACACGTGAAAAGGCTTTATCACATTGATCACATTGATATGGTCTCTCTCCAGTATGTGTTCTTTTGTGTCTTACAAGACTGCCTTGTTGAGTAAAATCTTTACCACATTGATTACATACATAGGGCCTCACTCCTATATGTGTTCTTTTATGATTTAAGAGATTGCAGCATTGTGAAAAAGCTTTACCACATTGATCACATTCATAGGGTTTCTCTCCTGTATGTATTCTTTTATGTATTTGGAGTTTACCATATTGTGAAAAAGCCTTACCACATTGATCACATTCATAGGGTTTCTCTCCTGTATGGATTCTTTTATGTAATTGGAGTTTACAGTATTGTGAAAAAGCTTTACCACATTGATTACATTCATAGGGTTTCTCTCCGGTATGCATTCTTTTATGTAATTGGAGTTTATAGTATTGTGAAAAAGCTTTATCACATTGATCACATTGATATGGTCTCTCTCCAGTATGTGTTCTTTTGTGTCTTACAAGACTGCCCTGTTGAGAATAATCTTTACCACATTGATTACATACATAGGGCCTTAATCCTATATGTGTTCTTTTATGATTTAAGAGATTGCCCCATTGTGAAAAAGTTTTACCACATTGATCACATTCATAGGGTTTCTCTCCTGTATGTATTCTTTTATGTATTTGGAGTTTACCATATTGTGAAAAAGCCTTACCACATTGATCACATTCATAGGGTTTCTCTCCTGTATGTATTCTTTTATGTATTTGGAGTTTACAGTATTGTGAAAAAGCTTTACCACATTGATCACATTCATAGGGTTTCTCTCCTGTATGTATTCTTTTATGTATTTGGAGTTTACAGTATTGTGAAAAAGCTTTACCACATTGATCACGTCTCTCTCCAGTATGTGTTCTTTTGTGTCTTACAAGACTGCCCTGTTGAGAATAATCTTTACCACATTGATTACATACATAGGGCCTCACTCCTATATGTGTTCTTTTATGATTTAAGAGATTGCAGCATTGTGAAAAAGCTTTACCACATTGATCACATTCATAGGGTTTCTCTCCTGTATGCGTTCTTTTATGTATTTGGAGTTTATAGTATTGTGAAAAAGCTTTACCACATTGATTACATTCATGTGGTTTCCGTACAGTATTTTTTCTTTTATGGACTCGGAGACAAATGTGGCATGCAAAGACTTCACCATATTGCAGACTTTCATATGGTTTCTTTCCTGTATGAATTGTTCCATGCCTTTGAAGATGTCTGTAACACACAAAGGTTTTTTTACGCATTGAGTTTCTTCACAGTTTTTTCTCCTGTATGGATTCTTTTATTCCAACAAAGATAACTGACACTTGTACAAGTTTTACCAGATGCACTATACTGATGAAACTAAATATCTAAATAAATTAATTTTATAATTTAACCTAATTGTAAATAGGAATCAGTCCTTAAGTTTTACAATCATGATGTTTCACTAATGAGGGGTTGTTTTGTGGCTTTGAAGATATAGGTAATACTAAAAGCCTTTATTTCATGGCCCACATTTATGACATCTATTTATTTATTTATTTATTTATTTATTTATTTATGGTTTTTCCAAACAGGGTTTCTAGGAGGCTTTTTTGGCTGTCCTGGAACTTGATCTTGGCAACCGGGCTGGTCTTGAATTCACAGAGAACTAATCGCTGGGTGCTGAGATTACAGGGTTTCCCTGCCACCTCCTGAGTGGCATCTTTTTTATATGAGATTTTTCAAATATTTGAAGAGAAATGAGAGCTCAGAACTTTGCCATACTTATTGCATTCATAAGATTTCCTATAGTGTGAGTCATAATACATTGAGCAAATAGAAGCATTCCCACTTTCCAATAATCATAAGGCTTTTCTGCTGTGTGAGCTTGTTGATACCTTTCTAATGAAGTTGGAAAACCAATCAATTGTAAACTTGTATCACATTCAGCAAATTTCAAAGTGGGAACTACTAAATATTTTCCATAGCTTCAATTGTCCCAAGACTAAGAGAGACACAGAGAGAGAGACAGACAGAGAGAGAAAGAAAGAGAGAGAGACAGAGAAAAGTCCATTGTTTATATATGCTATGCTCTCAAGGCTTGTATTCATAATCACATATGACATTGAATTTGTTTCTTAGTTTTTTGACAGGTTTCTCTGTGGAGCTTTGGATATTGTCCTGGCACTCACTCTGTACACCAAGCTGGCCTCCAAATCAACCTCCCTCTGCTTCCCAAGTGCTGGGACTAAAGCTATGGGTTAACCTGCTGGAAATTATATTCTTATTAAAGGAGGAATAATATAAGGTTTCCACATTGCATTCACACAGCTTGACTTTCTTTTCCTCACACACATGTGGTAGGGGATTAATGTTTCTCCACAATAACCTTCTTAACTCTCATTAAATGAACCTTTCAATATAATTAGCAAATATATGAGCAATACCAGCTTTACTAAAGCCTCTTTTTTCTTAGAAGGTCTTGGACATACACTTACCACCCATTCAACATGTATACTATTTAAGATAACTGAGTGGCATGAAACTAAATGGATGGGCATTTCAACAGCATAGCTCTCATGGGAATATATTGCAAATGGTGGTATCTGTTAAGGCATTGTCTTCTCTTTCACTGGAATGCCTGACAAACACAGAATGGCTACCTGACACCGAGGTACATGTTTTCTTTTGTGAGAAATGTAGACTCATTACTACTCTTCATGCTGTGCTTCTTTACACAGTTGCTTTCTTTAAACCTTCTATGACACATTCAAATTTCTTCAAGGGCAAAGTTGCATAAACTTTTAAATGAAAATTACCTTCTATTTCTTCTAAAACTTTGACAATGTTCTTCTATGTCATGGTCTTTCCAACTGTAGCCTAAATGTTAATACCAGAAAATATATATTAGTGGAAATTGTAAAAAAAAATTAAGTTAATATGTTCAACAAACCTTACAACTATGCCTCATTTACATAATTTTCCCTTTTCTCAACAAAAATTACAGAAGAGTACCAATAACCAAGAAGTACTTGTCCCCTTATTTTAAATTATGAAGGAAAATTCTATCTCACCTATGGCAGTGAGATTCCTGTAGGTTTCCAGCATCACATCCTTGTAGAGTCTTTTCTGGGAAGCATCCAGCAAATGCCATTCTTCCTGAGTGAAGCTGATGTGCACATCATCATACGTCAGTGAATCCTAAAATAACCCACATGTGTAAAGCAGGAATTGTGATACTCACATTGTAAATGTGTACTTCTTTGACAATATTTTCAGATAATTCTGGGTTTCCCACACTTATTTCATAATATGGACATTGCAATGTGTTCACCCAGCCACTTTAGAAAGTAACTGAATAGGAGATTCACATGAACCATTTCTTGGCCCTTTAAATAATATACAGGCTTTAGGAAGATATTCCAATAAACAGACATAAAGGGAGAGACAAGCAAGAACATCCACACTATTGAGAACACATCAGAGAAATTGTGGGATGGGGCCAGGCTATCATAGCAATACCCCAGTCCCTGGTACCAACTTCTGCCTTTGTTTTTATTGCTGTGAAGAGACACCATGAAACATGGGAACTTTTTTTGTTTTTGTATTGTTTTTTTTTCATACAGGGTTTTTCTGCATAACTGCCTTGGGTGTTGTGGGTCTCTGTGTCCCAGGCTGGCCTCAAACTCAGAAAGACTCACCTGCTTCTACATCTTGAATGCTGGGATTAAAGGCATGTACCACCACCACCTGGCTCCTAAAACATATTTTCCATTCCACATATGCTATCATCTTTTAGTTATTTTAGGTTCAAACTTCAGGTAACACACTGAAAAATTTAAATAGTGACAGGAAACTACAAGGCAGGCCAGTTAGCGAAATGAAAGACTTCAACAGAAAAGAGATTACCATATTTATTTCATAGCACAGAAGCAATTTGAATCAGCAAATTATACTTTATTGTTAGAACCTGAGGTAGAGATGTAAGGAGCTGAGAAAGATAGGAAAAGCAGAAGAAATAAAAGATAAAATATGGGCAAGGGAGGTCTTGTTTTGGCTATGTCTTATTCTAAGTAAGTGTCTTAAGAGGGAAAGCTTTTTGTATACTACACCTAGGTAGAAATGGAGGTAAAAAGGAGACATCTGGGAAGTCAGCAGAAAATATCATGCAATGGGACAAACTCAAGAGATGGCTACTCAAACAGTGTAGCACAAGGGGAACACAGGGAATCACAAGCACATTACTGACTAACCCCACAGTGGCCTTGGGACTGATAGACACAGCTCCATGTGTTGGTAAAAGCTGTGTTTTGGGGGTTTGAAGCAACTTCTCCACAATGGTCCTGGCTTCAGACAATTATATTCTCTCCAAAGTATCTTCCTAGTTTTAATGGAGCAGCTCTATTTTATTTTCCATACCTCAAGGCCTGGTGAAAAAGACCTCAAACTCAGGAAACACAACTGCTTCCGCCTACTGAGGGCTGTAATTAAAGATCTGCACCAACACCAAACTGGTAAAGGTAGATTTTATCACCTCCAAAGATATAGATTAAAGATATGTGCTCCCATTTTAAAACCTTTAAAAAGAAAATGCCTGCTGGGTGGTGGTGGTACATACCCTTAATTCCAGCACCTGAGAAGCAGAGGCAGATAGATCTCTTTGAGTTCAAGGCCAGTCTTGTCTATAAAGTGAGTTCCAGGAATAGCTCCATATCCACTGAGAAACCCTGTGTGAAAAATCCCCAAAAAGAAGCAAACAACAACCAAACAAACAAAAAGCCCCACCTCATTGTGTTTTAGGTAATTCCAGATGAAGTCATTTTGACTACCTAGAATAGGCACCACAACAACCAAGACAGAAAAAAATGAGAAACAGTTCTTGTCTCAGGTAACAAGGAGCCCTTGGGAGTAATTTCCAAAGCAATTCTTTTTCTAAACAAGCAAAGCATGGGGAGTTTACTTAGGGAGTCCAGAAATGTTCATATGGTGTTCTCCCTAGTCACTCAACAAATCCATTTCTGCACATGATCATAATGTAAAAGCAGAAATACTTACAAACATTCTTATCTAAGAGCTCACTGAAACAAAAGGAACTGCATTGAAGGTCACAGATTTAAGAAGGTGGAGAACCAATGATCTAGACTCTACTGAGTGTGACCATATGGTGCTGCAGGGAGCTAGCAGTCTCTTTCACACTTGTAAAAACTGAGTACTACAAGTCCAAATCCAGGAGCTTCTTGCTAAGAGGCAGAAAGTTTAGAATCAGAGCTGTGGACTCTCCATTCCAGTGACAAAGAAAGGCAGAGATGACCATTCCACAATATTTGTGTCTCTGACAAGATATGTACTTACCAGTAGAAGCCTGTCTCTTGGGCCAGCTCACTGACCCTTTCTGAAGCCTAGGTATTCTCATTCTCCAAGTTCTGCATGTCCAACATGACCTCCTAATGCTCTACATTCAGCTTTTTATAGAAAGGATTTAGCCTGTGGTATGGCTTGGACCAGCAACCAAAGAACTCTGAATACAGGCCTTCAAGAAGTACAATCAAAATATCACCACATTTTTCATTTTTTGTCTAAAATAAAAACATTATAATTAATATATCAAAAGCTACATGCAATAAGTACAATTACTATATACAATATATACAGGTAATAAATGCATCAACAAAGTCTAGCCCATCAGCATTTGACTAATTCAGAAATACATACTCCAGTCTCCATCTTATTTTGCTGAGACCAAAAGGTTGTAGCTAATTTACTTTCTATTCTAACTTGTATTATCAAAACTATCCTTTTCAGTCTCTCCACCTTATATTTCTTTTTTTTTTTTTTTTTGGTTTTTCAAGACAAGGTTCCTCTGTGTAGCTTTGGAGGCTGTCCTTGAGCTAGCTCTGTGGACCAGGTTGGCCTTGAACTCACAGAGATCCACCTCCCTCTGCCTCCAGAATGCTAGGATTAAAGGCGTGCGCCACCAATGACCGGCTACATTTTACATTTCTTAAGTGAATTTCTTTTCTGAATGTGATGACAATAAAAACTGTAACTGTACCTATAAACCCTTTACTCTATCAAGACAAAAGAAAGAAATAATATTACCCAAGTAAGAGGAAGTGCAAGCAAAAGACTTCCAAAAATTGTAAGAAATGACAGAAACTGCTGGCTGCCTGGACAGTCAACACCCACTCACCCACCTTTGGCCTACAGTCCTAGCATACCTCGCAGACTTTTCTCTGAGGGAGTGTTTTTGAAGGACTGTCGCATCTTGTCTCAGGAAGTTTTGGCACTCTCTCTCTTTTGTGTGCTGCTTGGTCAGTTTGGACACCATACTGTCCGCAGTTGAGGCAAGAGCCCTTGTGGAGTTTCTTTAATATCCATCATCTTCTCTGAATTATTTTGTTGTTTTCAGGATTATACATATCCCATATTCATTAAAAAAACAACAAAACTATGTAGGCAGGTGGCAGTGTTGAGAAAACATAACTCTGGGTAATCCATTGAGTCAGGATGCCACTGGAATAAGATATTTCCATTTAGAAGGTGATGTTCAATTTCGTTCTGTACGTTAATATTAATTATTTTTTATTTTATGTGCAAGTGTGTTTTGCCAGCATGCATGTCTGTATGAGGGTGTCAGGTTACCTACAACTGTAGGTAAAGACAGTTGTGAATCACCAAGTGTGTGCTGAGAATTTAATCCTGGTCCTCTGAAAGAGCAGCCAGTGTTCTTAACTGCTACACCATCTCTCCATCTCTATCATTCAGACCTTTAACTACAATTGTAAATAATGTCTTTAGAAATTGAGACAGGGTTTACTTTCACCTTCCTTGGTGCCTGGAACTTTGATGATGGTGTTTCCTTAAGTTTTGAACTCATCAAGTTACTTAATTTTTGAACTCTAATAAATTTCAAAAATGATTGCCAATAAGATTAAATTAATAAACAAGTAGTTTTCCACTAATTAACAAGTATCGATCAACTTGAAAAAACAAATAACCAATTTAGCCATGGATCTGGTAGCTCTTGATATTGTAGAAATACTTGATCAGAAATAACACTTCACTGTCTCCCATATGGTTTAGTTTTTTTCAATAGAAAATGATATATTCTGAAATTTTGTGTATTGTAGTAATAAAGTATTCGCTAAAGGTGTTTCTCATGTGTAGTTATGGTATGAATTCAAAAATAGGACCTAAATGTATCCAAATTTAATTAGCTGGAAATCCCACTGTATTAGTTAGGATTCTCTAGAGACACAGAACTTAAGAATAGAACTTCTTTCTCTATCTCCATCTATCATCTGTCTATCTATTATCTATATCTATCTATCTTACTATCTCTGTTTATATCTATCCATCTATATATGTCTGTCATCTATCTTTATCTACCTATCTATATCTATCATATGCCATCTATGTGTATCTTCATACCTGTATCTATCATCTATCAAAATCTATCATTTATATAATTATGTCTATCATCTCTTTATCATCTATCACATATCTATCTATCCATCTATAAATCTATCTATCCATCTATCATTTATCATATATCTATTCTGTATCTATATCTATCATCTATATATGTATCTATCTGTATGTATGTATATATCTATCTATATCACTATTGATCCTCTCACTATCATATATCTATCTGTATCTATTATCTATTTATCATATCTGTCTGTCTATATCTATCTATCAATCACCTATCTGCATTTGTGTGTATGGGGAATTTATTGAAATTCCTTATAGGCTGCAGTCCAAAAACGGCAGGAACTGAATGGAAAGCTGAAGAATCTAGTGTTGCTCAGGCCCACAAGGCTCGATGTCTCAGATTTTTAAAATTTTTATATGATCACTTAACAAAGAAAAGGAATGGATGTGCTGACAAGAGGAAGAAAAGCAAAGAAGTAACATAAAACCTTCCGCTGTCTTCAAGCAGAAGGTGTGACTTAGATTAAAGTCGTGCCTTACAGACTCGAGGTCTGGAGTGAAGGCATGTGCCATCCAGCCACAGGATCTGGATCAAAGGCATGTTATCTTCTTGCATGAATGTTCAGATCACAGCTCTGTCCTCCATTTTAAAAACTGTACTTCATTCCAGATACAGTAAAGTCAGCAACCAAGCATAACATCACAATCCATCTCGTGTCAACTTACACACAATCATATCATCTTCTGCCATGATTAATTTCCAAATGAAAAACAATAACCAGGTAATAATTATGCCTAAACATAGCATAACTATCCCACATAAAATCACAAATGTATTATATATTTAGAATAGTGGCAATGTCCCTTGGGGGACATCTTCCTAGTGTCTCAAATGTACACCTGATAACCACTGATATTTTCTTAATTGATGCTACAGCATATGATGGGGACACTGAAACAAAATATTGTTGCAATTTAAGAATGTGTCAGGAGAGAAAAGGATGCCATTTGACATTTATTGGGGAAAAGTGAATGGCATAAGTGCAAAGGGGAGAGGGAAGGCTCATCTCTGGGATAGGAATGACAGAACAGAAGAAAGAGGTAGAGAAAGAGAGGACAGAGAATCAGAGAGAGAAGGGGGACATACAGAGAGGGGGAGAGGGAAAAATAGAGGTGGTAGGTGGGAATGGCCCTTTTGAAAGGGAACTAAGTGAATGTGTACAGGTGATCCTCCTAGTGGCTGTATACTGTCACAACCCAAGGGCAGGCCACTAGAGATGCTTGAATACTAACACATACAAGTATCTGTACAAATACACTTTTCACAAAATACAACAGAAACACTCATGTTGGCTACAATTCTCATGACTGTAGGAATGAACCCCACAAAGCTATCCACCCAACAGGGCAGGGTCAAGGTAGAGATAAAAGGAAGTGAAAGGAAAAGGGGCTTTCCCGTTTTCTCCTGGAAGCCAGCCACGATTCTAACTGCTTGTCTGTGCAACTCTCTCTCTCTCTCTCTCTCTCTCTCTCTCTCTCTCTCTCTCTCTCTCTCTCTCTCTCTCTCTCTCTCTCTCTGGTAAATAAATATATTGTTTTCCCTATATAGCATTGAATATCATTATACATGACCATGTGTCCTCAGAAGTACATTCCTCTACTACCCATTTGGTATTAATTCTACTCTCTATAAGCTCTTCATCAGGCCTTGGGTCTTTTACTGGAAAAGCAACCCATACATTCTTTCCTGATAGATATGTGCCCTTTGTGATCCTTCCTCGAATGGATTGCTGTAGTTTCCTGTTAACTTTAATCACAGGGTATAGTAGCACCAAGAGATGCCTTAAAGGATCTCCTGGATTTCTGACACAGTTCTTCTTACTTTTATTTATGTGAGTCATTCCAATTTCCCCATGGTAACCTGAATGTATCACCTCTTATGATGGTGATATTCCTTTCTTAATTTTTTGGTTTAGGGGCATTTGAAGCTCAGGTGGAAGTCTCAGTTTCCAGTTCTATGGGAATATTTGTTGTGGATGCTGGCAGGAGCACTCTCCCCATCTGGAACTAAAACTTCTAGATCACAAGAACTTAGAGTTGCAGGAACAAGAAGCAAAACTTTCCTAGCTGACAACTAGGGGTTAAATTGAGTGGACTTATCCTGGTTTCCACCACTTGGTTTCTGGACCATGTTTATTGTGAGGTGAATTCCCAGGTCAGAAGCAGTTCTGTGTGGAAAACATATTGGTAGATAAGACATGCTGTAAATACTCTGATGGTAGTTTTGGCAGTAGCGTTACATGAAGGGAAGAGTTGTCCTCTCCATGGATGAAGTGGTTCAATGTAATCAACCTGCCACTAGTTTACTGACTAGTCACCCCAGGGAATGGAGCCATATCTGGGATTCAGTGTTGGTCTCAGCTGTTGGCTGATCTGGCACTCAGTAGCAGCAGTAGCCAGGTCACACTTCTTGCATATAAGTCCATGTTGTTGAGCCCATGTCTGCTAGGATGGTCTGGAACTCATAGTGGTCTGCCAGAATTTGTCTCCCAAGTGCTGGAATTAAAGGTATGTGCCACCAACACCCTGCAGGTCTACTCTCTTATGTATGACATCCATATGACAATAGATTGCTGCAATGCATGTACTACTTTATGACTTGATGGGTTCAGGTCACATGGTAAGTTGGTGGCCCACTGTCAAAAGTTGAGTTCCTTCTAGGGGATGGGATTGATGGCATGTGCACACATGATTAGCTACATTTATTTTTGAACATGGTTTAGTGCCAGACAGTGGCAGACACTTGAAATGATTTTATGAATTGCCCCAATTCTTCATTGCTCCTATTCTTGCAAGTTATCAAGTTTCTTGTGTGTGTGTGTGTGTGTGTGTGTCTGTGTGTAGACTGTGTAATACCAACTTTAAATCTCAGACTGATATTTCTGCCTCTGTGTCCATATTGCACCTTTCTGTCTTCTGTTACAGTGGACACAGTGATATTCATCACAAAGACCGGCCAATAAAGAGCAATCCCAGAAGCTAAAGCTGTGTCCTTACAAGACAGGAAATACTTCAGAATGTTTTTCTTTTACTCTCAACTTCCATAATCAGGAAAAGAATTTGTTATTGCTTATAAATGATGCAGTGCTGAATGTTTTTGGTATAGCAGGACAAGTGCATTAGGAATCCCCAATATCATCACAGCTGTAGGTGAACTACATGAGATCAAACCAAGAACTTTGCAATTATTAGATACTTTATTTATTTATCTATTATTTACTTATTAATTTTTGAGGCAGTGTTTCTCTGTATTGCTTTGGAGCCTGTCCTGGAACTGGCTCTGCAGACCAAGCTGACATCAAGCTGACAGAAATCCACCTGCTTCTGCCTCTGCTTCCTGAGTACTGGGATTAAAGGTATGCATCACCAATGCCCAGCTTTTTATAACTTTTTATAACTCCAATATTTTATAAGTACCAAAGGAAATAATAGCACACAGAAAAGGAAGTACTGCCTAATAATAACTGTTGCTATGCTGGCTTCTCCCTCTCTCTGGGTCCTGGGCAACCTGGCCCTGTTCCTGCTCTCAACTCTTCTCTTTCTCGGGTCCTGGTGGTTTCTCCTGAGTAGCCACCTGTCACTCCATGCCAGTTCTCTCCAGGGCCTGTCCCTTCTCTCAGGGAACTTTCCTGGTCTATGGGCCTCTCTAGTCCTCTCTGCCCTGGGATCAATCTTTTCTGCTCTTCTACAGGCGACCTTCCCTCTCCCCTGGATCTGTCTATGACAGCTGATCACTCCTTGATAACAGCGCAAAGGCTGTCAAAGGTTGCATGCTGCCTTATGCATGCTTTAAGTGGCTACATGAGGACTCTGCATTCAGAGACCACATGAAGTAGGGCCAAAGGCAGCTCCATGAATCCTCTTTAAATGACCTTAGCTGCTGAGCCTTGTTCTAAAACACTTCCTTTCCTTTAATAATCAAATCCCTCCTGCCTGTTCGTCTCTTTCCTTTTCTGCTCCTGATTGGTTAACACCTACCCCTGCCTTCCTTCTGTTCCCTTTCCTAATAAACCAAAGTGGCTTTGTTGAGTTTGGTGGATCATGTTTCATCACCTGAAGTTGCAGCAAATAACAACAACAACAATAATAATAATAACAATGCTAATAATCTGAAGACGGTGTTAATAGAGCATCTATTCAGCTAGCATGATAACTCATGTTAGGAGCACTTCCTGTTCTTCCAGAGAACAGTTCTATTTCTATCCCCCAACCCTGCTGGCTCTCAACCACCTGTAACTACAGCTCCTAGAGATGACAATTTCTCCTTATCTCCATGGGCACTTGCATATGCATGTTCATATGTACACTTAAGATGAAATAGCTAAATGTGTGTGTGTGTGTGTGTGTGTGTGTGTATTTTTTTCTAAGACAGAGTTTGTCTTTGTAGCCCTTGCTGTACTCCAACTCAGATATCCACCTGCCTCTGTCTCGAGTGTTGAAATTAAAGGCCAGCCTGGGCCACGTAGTAAAATTCTTTCTCAAAACAAAACAAACAAACAAGAAAACGACAGGCACCACGGCACACTTGTCACCCAGCAAGGTTCTTTTATGCTACATAGAGAGCTCAAGATCAATGTGCACTACATGAAATCTTTGTTTGTTTTTATTTTTTGTTTTTTGAGACAGGGTTTCTCTGTGGCTTTGTAGGCTGTCCTGGAACTAGCACTGTAGACTAGGCCTGTCTCAAACTAACAAAGATCCACTTGCCTCTGCCTCCTGAGTGCTCGGATAAAAGGCGTTCACCACCACCATTCAGCACTACATGAAATCTTGTGTGAAGAAGGAAGGAGTCCACTGAGATACTCAAAAACTACACACCAAAACAGAACAAATCAAAAACTTATCATGTTTGATATCACCAGAGCTTTGTAAGCAATAACCTAAAAGATTTTAAAAATATTTCTGATGGGGAATTCCTGTGTCAGGAAATCACTGTTGGCCAATAGGGAAGCAAGATAGGTGGGACTAAGAGTTGAGGAGGATTCTAGGAAAGAGAGACATGGCAGAGAAAATGTAGCCCACTAGAGAAGATGTCCAGACCATTTTCCCCAGTAAAAGAAATACTTAGCTTAACAATTATAGGTTAGCCAGTAAGAAACAATCAAACAGCCTACAGCTTCATAATTAATATAGTCTCCTGTGTGTTATTTAGGGACTGCAACTGTGGCAGAGCCCGAGCAGCTGGCGGCAGGGGGTGGGGGGGGACCAAAACGGCTAGCGGAGGAAAACTACATGTTACATATTTCACTTTGGGGAATATTTTCAGACTGACAAACCAAGATGCAAACCCAACTTTCAAAAGCAGATGTAAGATACAAGCGCACTAATATACAGGAAAAACCTCTAAAATGTTGGGAAAAAAATCAATCCCTAGCCCTAATAAGTATTTAACAAGTGTCATGCTTTTCAGTGTAAAGTTGAGTAGTTGGGTGCCTGTATCCATGATCCAGCAGTCCCTGCTCTCCCAGAGGCTGAGGCAGTAAAGCAGGCTACCTTATACCCAGAGTTCCAGAGCAAAGCAGTCATGGCATCATCACAAGAACTAAAAAAAATGTTAAAAATTAGGGTAAGCAGTCTGGATGTCAGTCATGCAAAATGTTGAACACCCACATCCTCCCTTTACTCACAATTGCCTTTTGACAAACACAGATAAATGAGAAAAACAAGTTGCACGGTCAGGGCCCATAGAGATGGCTACACTGCATCTTGGCTCAAGGGCAGATAGTTCAAAACTGCCCTCAGGAAGTCATAAGAACTAACGGTCAAAGATGTCGCTACAGCAGGATGTCCAATTTTGGCCTTGGCTGTCTTATTGTAAATAACAACAGACCTGTTCTGAAGTGTGGTTATTCCTGACCCTCAAGGCCAGGTAATGAGAAGTCGAATCTGAGGTGTGGTTACCAAATCCTTGGATAAATAAGGAAGAAATTTCCATTTTCTCCATCCAGAGACTAGGGATTTCTATTAGAGCACATCAAGGATTTCTCAAAGCTTTTCTCTCAGACTGTACATCTGAAACAAGAAAAATAACAATCCTGTTAGGCAGGACACATCAGTTTTCCCAGGTTTATTTTGGTTGAACTTCTGTAACTACAGCAATTTGTTTTTATAATAATGTCTGTCCTTTATCCAGATTCTTGATTGCCCTCATATGTAGACCCTAAGAAATAGCCAATCAGGACAATCATGGATCACCAAAATTTATTACCCAATTCCACATTGCTAATCTCAACTACTATTGAAAGAGGAAAGATCAACGTCCATTCAGCTTCTCCCTTTCTGTACTGTGACTCTACCAGTTTCAAAGTTGGTCAATGATTTCTAAGTTTCCTATTTTTCAAACAATAATGACCTTAACAATAATGGCTACAGTATTACCTGTGACCAGAGATAGGTGAGCTTTCGAGTCATAGTGTTTGGTTCCTACTGCAGGAAAATAATGCCCATCCTATGCTAGTCATTGGATGCTTCTATAGATTTTACCCACACAGTTGCTCTACATAAAATGGTTAAGTATCTCCTATCCCTTGAATTCAATTTAAACATTTATTTATCTATTTATTTATTTGTACCTGACAGCTGTACAACAAATAATTCAAAGTAGTTTTGATATGGATTTCACTGATGGCTAAGGGTGGTGAACATTACTTTAAATGTTTCTCAGCTACTTTAGAATCCTCTACTGAGCATTCTATTTAGAGATGTGTTTAACTATAATCTCAATATTTGTTTTGTTGTTGTCTACTTTCTTCTCTTGTTTGTAGCAGAGATCACATTTCCTTTAACAGTTGCTTATTATCCTGAGTGAGGCAACCCAGAAGCACATGGACAAACACAAACATGGTAAATTCACTTTTTTTTTTGGTTTTTAAAGACAGGGTTTCTCTGTGGCTTTGGAGGCTGTCCTGTAACTAGCTCTTTGTAGAACAGGATGGTCATGAACTCACAGAGATCCACCTGCCTCTGCCTCCCAAGTGCTGGGAATAAAGGCATGTGCCACCTCGACTGTCTGGTAAACTCACTTTATATAAGTGAATACCAGCAGTTAAGTAAAACACAATCCCAATGATCACAGTTAATTACACTAAAATCCATAGATGTAGTTAGGCTAAGTAACAAGAACAGCCCTAGGGGAGTGTGGTGATATCTTCCTTGTACACATAAAGCTTGTCTGAAGAACAAAGGATGGAGCTTGCCAATAGCTAAACATAGAAATCTATAGGTCTGTACAGACAGACAGGAAGTGAGAAGGCTGGCAGAAACAGGAAGTGAAATGCCTGCACAGAGACAGGAAGTGAGATGACCAGGCAGAGACAGGATATAATAAGAAAGAAACAGAAACTCACACTTTTCTACTGGGAGACTATTGAGGTAAAGGTGTCTTTGGCTTGATACTGCTCACTACTCTCTCAGCATTTTCCTCTATTTAGACCAAATAATAACCCCATTTACAGGGGAGATTCATGGATCTCATTGGGAACATAAAATTGAGATTTTTCGGGTACACTGGAGGTAGGTGGGGATGTGAGCATTGAAGATCAGGTGAGTAAGGAAGGCCAGAGGGAAAGAAGACAGGGAGAGGTGACTGGAATGGCGGAGCTTTTAGCAGGGTTTGAGAAACAGTGTAGTGAGAATTTCCCGAATCTGTAATTGTGACCTCAGTGAGGACTCATAATAATCAAGAATACAGATGCTGAATGAGATTGTTTTGTAACCATATAAGGCTCCCAGTTGTTGGACAGGGACACCAAGGCAGCCACAAAATGTTAGAACCATACTTATGCAGGGGCAATAACCTGAACCAAAGTAACTTTCAAGGAAAACACTCATTTCAGTCATAATTTTAATGTATACTCCTATCAATCAAGATGTTGCCTCCATGGATCCCAAAGTCACTTGTCAATCATAATATTAAATGCTTTCAAATTATGAAATCTTATAGAATATAAAATTCCAAATTTTGAAATGTTTACAGTATCCAAAGTCTGCATTATGTAAAAATATGAGTAACTGCTCACTATTTCATAAAAGAGAGGAGCAGGTACATATCAAGTAATCTATCACACTTAAGGAAGCAAATCAGGAATCCATGTTCCTGTTTCTAATAATATTTTGGACACTCATGGGCTAGAAGCTCCACGTTTCATACTTTGCCATCCATATCACACACAACTTCACTACCATGCCTGTTGTATTCCACACATGGAGCTTTCTTTGGATATCTGTGGTTCCAGAATCTACTAGAACTTCACGTGTCCACTGCAAGCATTGTCCTCTCAGGCTCTCTAAGAATGTGTTTCAAATCTGTTATAGAGTCATCAGCTCTTCATGAGCCTTTTAGTCTCAGATTGCCAGGCAAGACATTAAGGCAGAAAAATCCCTGCAAACTCCAAAACAGTCTGTGTTCTAACCAGATAGCAAGCTAGGATAGTTTCTATTCGTTCACCCTAGTATATATTGATTCTACTATTAACATTAAACACAGTGTATTCACAGTCAGGAGCTGGAGAATGATAAATGTTGGGCCTTATTTATAATCCATTACCAATACCATGGACTGTAATGGTGCTATCACTTCTGGAAGGGGAAAGAATGTTCTCATGTCAATGAATGTATTATATAAGTTAATGTGTCATAAACATACCACACAGAATATTATGATTCAGGTAAGCTCTCACAGTTGTGCCTGGAAAGGTGTCCCTTGACTAAATATAGATCTTATCCAGTTGAAAATCAGTATTAACCACCACACAAAATCTACATAATTTTCTATGTACACAGACAAAACCATACGAATTTAGTGATATCTCAAATGCTGATGAGTCATGTGTGATGCCATAGCTTTTGTGTGGTTTGCCCTCACAAGGTCATACTTTAACAAAATTCATTCTTTCTAATAATATGTATACTAAATCCATGATAAAAATCTCTTTTTACTGATGCATTTTCAGGCCTAGCCTATCTGCTACATAATGATTTCCAGACCAGAGAGGGTTAGAAAGAGACTGTGTCTCAAAACAGACTCACTCCAAAATTTTCTGCTTAATAAACTTTAGAACTGTGAAAATGGTTAAACAGATAAACTACTCATGCTACAATCATCCTTTCACTCTTGCATTCTAAGGACAGTTGCTACAGTACATGCCTATAATCCAATGCTTTGGGGGACAGATAAAATGCAGACAGAAGAAATCCTAAATGCCCTGTCTCAAACATGCTAATTTTAAAAGACAAATACCCAAAAGTGTTTTCTGATATTAACACCCAAACCATGACACACATGCATAAATTCCACACATAAAGAATCACATAGATACAAAAAATAAGTAAAAATATCTTAAAGCTGTAATAGGATGATTTGGCATACGCCCTTTTTTCCAAAAACTGGACAGCAGTGAAAAGCAAAAATCTATGAATTTGGGACCAACGTCATCTGCATTCTGAGTTCAAGGACAGTCAAAGATAAATAGAGAAACCCTGTCTCAAAATAAAATTCCAACTCTGATTATCCTCGACTCATCCTGAAATCCTTGACCAAATATATTGAAGTTTTCCAGCTTAATCTCAGCAGAGGTCCTGAGGCAGGACACTATCTCTTAAAGTCATTTTTAGTGTCTGTCAGGGGTGGCTCTCAAATTATATTCAGAGATGAATATAGCTGAGTGTAGTATCAGAGACAGGCAAATCTCCTTGAATTCAAGCCAATTAGGACTACATGGTGAATATGACAATAAGATATTCTTAATCAAACACACACACACACACACACACACACACACACACAGTTGAATATAATTTTGCCCTGTTGCTTGAGACAAGCTCTTATAAGAAAGCTCTAGGTAGCCTAAAACTCATACTCTACAGTTTAATGAATACTATATATTGAATATTTTAAAACAAATTCTAGTAAACATTTCATTCTGTACCAATAGCTCCATATTCAATGTATGACAGTTGTCTATACAAGAGGGAACTTTCAAAAATTGTCTGCATATTTACTTAAATTTCAAGAGAACTGCAAGTGGGAGAAATTTTATACTGTTTATATTCCTACAGGGATTTTCCTCTACTAAATCATCCTATGAAATCAGCATGAACATTTTCTTGAACATTTTTCTAATTTAGATACATTTTACTACTTTATCTCTAAATTGAGGTATTTGCCCATTTACTTTTAGTGCTTTGTCTGCAACTCCAGAAGTTAAAATAATGCCTATTATGGTAATTTTACAACTACCAGCAACCCACTGAATTGTAAAGAATGTTGTAAGTCATTATAAATCTTCCAAGTATGTTATTGAAATTTTTTCAATACCACTCTATTTTTAATTTAACCTGGGTCAAATATAAGTAAAAATAAAAGGTGTTTGTTGATACATATTCATAGTATTATTTGTTTTTCTATCAACACATTGAGAGAAATAGTTGTTATGATTGTTACATGATAAAATGAATAAAACATGAGGAGCAAGTACACAAGCCTATGCATAATATGATCTTCTCTAAAGTAAATTTGGCAGTGTTTCTCATATTTCCTCTATAAAAGGTAATGTAACATGTATTGATTTAGGGTTTCTATAACTGTGAAGAGACACCATGTACATGGCTAATCTTTTAAGGGAAAATTATTTTTAGATGTTTTATCAAGTATCATCTTAGTGCAACATGGCAGAATGCAGACATACATTCTGCTGTAGAAGGAGCTGGGCATTGTATATCCTGACCCACTGTCAATGGGAATTAATGCAGTATGCTGTTCATTGTTTGCGTATATATAAGGTCTCAATATAAACCCCCACAGTGACACACTTACTTCATCAATTCCATACCTACAGAAACAGAGCCACATATCCTAAGAGTGTCATTCCCTATGAGCTTATATTGGCCAAGTACATTCAGACTACCACATGTATTATGTATTAAGGTTTACAAGGAAGTATGATGTGTCATTCTGTGTGAGTAAGCAATGAACCCTTCCTACTGAGAAACACTAAAAGTATAAGTTTGTTTTCACACCAAAATTTATTAGACCATTAACCTTTTGGTGGGGCACATCTAAGGCCCCAGGATAAATTACATGAAATATTCAGCCTCCATTTAACCCAGTATGGGAAGAATGAAACAGTTGTTCCTTATCCTCAAATTGGACAGGGAGGCTAGAGAGGAACTTGTTTAATATCACTTATATTTTAAGATGCCTGTTTTTACAACTTTGTTTCCAATAACTTGTACATGTTAAACTTTCATTTTTCCCATTTTTTCAGGTACCTAAAGATAAGCCATACAAACATTAATTTCAAAGCAGTATATTTATAGTTATTAATGGTCAAACATATATGTGAATAAGTAGCCTAATTGTAATGCGCATAGTGAATAAATGTCTTTTAGACATGTAAAAAAAGCATAGTCAAAATACTACTACACCCAAGACTGTCCCTGGAAAGAAGAACCCAGCGACAGCTCTTACTCATAACAAGCAGACACAGTCCTAGCACCCCATGACACAAGTGATCTTTAGATTCCTTTGTTGGAGGTTTTTTTGTTTTTGTAAATACAAAACAAAACCCTCCCTCAACCCTGCTTTTGTGGAGTTTTACTATTGGCAAGTTGTATTTAATACAATAAAAAATTTTGCTAGTCTGATAAATTAGTGTAAATTGAATTGTAGTGCTGTTTGATGAATGGTTGTCTTTTTAATGATGAAATCTTTTTGTTTGAATATAATCTTTATCAATTTCCTAGTGGAAACAAAAGCAAAATGTCTACCTGTATATAGCACATATCTTGGTTTTCATTGTGAGATCAACCCATCTCTAAAGTATACAGGTTGCTTTAATTTAGCAGTTTATTTTTATGTGGTATCTCCCAACACTGTTGTTTCCTTTTCAATAACATTTAAAAATGTGGTTAATAATGTATTATTTAATCTATCTCTCACAGTCTTTTTTTGGGGGGGTGTATGAGTCATGGTTTCTCTGTATTGTTTTGGAGGCTGTCGATCCAGCCCAGCCTTGAACTCACAGAGATCTGCCTGCCTCTACCTCCTGAGTGCTGGGAGTAAAGTTGTGCACCACCACCACCCAGCTATCTCTTGCAGTCTTAATTGCCCCTTTCTGTTTATTCAGCAAATCCTTTAAGGAGCCTCAAACGGTGTTTATATGAGCAATCTTTATCAAGAAAAAGTCAGAAGTCAGATATGGGGTAAGAACATGGAAGATCAGAACCAGTTGAATAGTCACCAGTAAAACCAAAATCTTCCATTCCTCCATCTAAAAAATAGCAAGATCACCAGACATTGGTGGTGCATGCCTTTAATCCCAGCACTCAGAAGGCAGAGGCAGACAAATCTCTTAAGTTCAAGGCCAGCCTGGTTTCAGAGTGAGTTACAGGACAGCCTCCAAAAGAGAACTCTGTCTTGAAAAGAAAAAGAACAACATCCTCTCTGACCTTCCTACTTCCTGTCTCAATCTCTCTGCAATACTTCAAATCTTTGTGGTATTTTTTGGTCAGTTAATGGCTAGCTCTGTTCTGTGATGCTAAATAAACTTTATTTTCAAAATATGATGAAACTATCACACAACACCCAGCAACTTCTCATCTACCTCACACTTTTGTACTTCTATTCCCCATATAAAGATTTCCATGGGAATTGTCTCAAAGATTGGATATCACAACATCCTGTGGTCTCAAAGGCAACACAGCTTCATTTTCATTGCTTCATGCAATGAACTCTCACAGTCTCTTCACTGGGGCTCTGACTGTCCTAAGCACAGATGTGTACGATAGTGAAGAACTGACCACAGGGGAAGGATCCATCATGTTTTTTGCATCTTTATGTTTCCATAATCTGCAAAATATAAGTGGTTCTGGCAGAGGGACCTGGAGGCATAAAGAAGCAGCCAGCCTTTGGCTGACATTCTTTTTTTGCCTCTCTACCCTCCAGTAAAGAGAGAGAAAAATAGAAAGAGAGAGAAACAAAGAGAGAGAGGAGGGAGGGACATCTTGATGTATAACTAAAAATACAACATTGCCTGTCATTCCTGTCTTGCATGTAATGTATCGGAAAGAAGAGAGGATAGAACCTTGAACCCATAAACCCCAGCAGTGGGAGAGACCCCACCTATACCCACTTTAAGAAGAAATGGTAATGCAACAGTATAAGAACACATCAAACACAGAAAGACTTATGTGACACCAACAAAATCCAGGGAATTTACACCAGCAAGACCTGAGCATCCCAACACAGATGAAGTAGAAGAAAATAACCTTAAAACATCTTCATGAAAATGATAGAGGCCCTCAAATAGAATAGGGGAAAATCTCTTAAAGAAACGAAAGAAAAACAAATCACAAAATGAAAGAAATCAACAAATCTCTTATGGAAAACTGAGAAGAAACAATCAATGAGATAAGGGAAACAATTCAAGCAGTTCAACACCAGAAAACCGAAATAGAGACAATAAAGAAACCAAAAATTGAGGGAATGCTGGAAATAGAAAGGCTGGTTAAGGAATTACAGATACAAGCATAACCAACAGAATATGGGAGATTGAAGACAGAATCTCAGGTGCTGAAGATAAACTAGAGGAAATAGACTGAATGAGGAAAGAAAATCTTAAATTCACAAATCCTTAAGTAAAAATATCCAGGTAATATGAGATACCATGAAAAGACTAAACCTAAGAATAATAGGTATAGAAACCCAGCTCAATGGAGCAGAAAACATATTCAACATAATCATAGAAGAAAACTTCCCCCACTTCTACTTGGCCACTCTGGAACTTCCTGGCATGGGGACAGCCGCAATGTCGACTGTCCCCTGGCAGACCAAACAACCAAGAGCCTGCTGAGAGCACAGGTCTACTGCTGTCCCCACTCAGGGCAGAGGTGAGCTCCAGAATCCTGCCTTGGGCCCGACTTCAATCCACTTGCCCACTCTCGGACTGCCTGGCCTGAGGACTGCAGGAAGGACCACTCATCCCCAGTTCACCAACAACCTTGAGCCTACTGATGACAATGTCCTAATCCAGCTTCCATACACCAGGAGAAGCAGTACCTCTGACACGAGTATATCCACTATGAGATCCATCAGAGTATTGGACCTGCTTACATACACCAGAAGGGAACCTTGAAGCAGTACACACCAGGAGAGGAAGAGACCCAACCTGTACCCACTGGAAGAAGGGATGGGAAGACTAATATAAGAACACATTCAACAACAGAAAAACCATTATGCTGCCAACAACTTCTAGGGATTCTACAGCAGAAAGACCTGAATATCTCAACACAGATGAAGCAGAAGAGAACATCCATAAAAATAGCTTCATGAAGATAATAGAAGCCCTAAAAGAGGAAATGAGAAAATCCTTTAAAGAAATGGAAGAAGCCAGGTGTTGCCAGCACATGCCTTTAATCCCAGCACTCGGGAGACAGAGGCAGGCGGATCTCTGTGAGTTTGATGCCAGGCTCGACTGGTAGCCTGCAAAACAATACAGAGAAATCTTGTCTCGTAAAACCAAAAAAAAAAAAAAAACAAAACCACACACACACACACAAGGAGTAACAGAAAAACCAATGACACTGCAAGAGTCCAGAGACCCTACACCAACAAAACTGGAACACCCCAACACAAATGAACTAGAAGAGAATGACAGAAAAAAGCAACTTCATGGAAATCATGGAGGCCATCAAAGAGGATATGAGAAAATCCCTTAAAGAGATGGAAGAAAAAACAATCCAAAAAACACAAGAAATGGAGCAAAAGACAAAACAATAATTGCAAGAAACAATTAAATCAGTGCAAGGGCTGAAAGCTGAAACAGAAACAACAACAACAACAACAAAACACAGTCTGAAGGAATACTGGAAATAGAAAAGCTGTGAAAACAGTCAGGCACTACAGATGGAAGCATAACCAACAGAATAAAAGAGATGGAAGAGAGAATCTCAGGTGTGAAGACACACTAGGAGAATTAGATTCCTCGACCAAAGAAAATTTTAAGTCCAACAAATCCCTAACACAAAATATCCAGGAAATAGGGGACACTGTGAATAATAGGCAGGGAAGAAGGTGAAGAAACCCACCTCAAAGGGTCAGAAAATATATTCAACAAAATAATAAAAGAAAACTTTCCCAACCTAAAGAAAGACATGCCCATGAAGGTACAAGAAGCTTACTGAACACCAAAAAGAGTAGACCCCCCAAAAAATCCCCTCAATGCATAATAATCAAGACCACAAACATACAGAATAAAGAAAAAATATTAACAGCAGGTAGGGAAAAAGGCCAAGTTAGATATAAAGACAAACTTATCAGAATTACACATGACTTCTCCATGAAAACTATGAAAGACAGAAGGTCCTGGATAGATATTCTACCAACATAAAGTGTCGACAGATGCCAGCCAAGACTCCTATACACATTAAAGCTTTCAATCAATATAGATGGAGAAAACAAGATATTTCATGACAAAACCAGATTTAAACAATACATATCAACTAACCCAGCCCTACAGAAAATTCTGGAAGGAAAACTCCAATCCATGGAAGTTAACTACAACCAGAAAATCACAGGCAATATATAATCCCCTTTTACCAACAGGCAAAAGAAAAAATGGTAGAAATCCACTTACAATTCCAACAACAACAACCATTCCAAAACAAACAAGAATGAGCTATCAATGGTCAATAATTTTGCTCAATATTAATGGTATTAATTCACCCATACAAAGACACAGGTTAACAGAATGAATTTGAAGATAGAATCCATCCTTCTGCTGCATACAAGAAATACACCTCACCTCCAAAGACAGATGTTATTTCAGAGTAAAGGGTTGGGAAAAGATTTTCCAATCAAATGGACCCAAGAAAGAAGGGGGGTAGCAATCCTAATATCTAACAAATTAGACTTTAAACTAAAATCAATCAATAGAGATGAAGGAGCTCATTTTATATTCATCACAGGAGAAATTAACCAAGATTAAATCTCATTTCTGAACATCTCTGCCCCAAATACAAAGCCATCCATGTTCATAAAAGAAACATTGCTAAAACTCAAAGCACACATAAAACATCACACACTTGTAGTGGTAGACTTCAACACCCGACTAGACAGGATGACAAGACAGAAACTTAACAAGGATACAAAGGACCTAATAGAAGTTATGACCCAATTGGTTTTAACAAACATCTATAAAACACTCCATCCAAACACAAAAGAATATACCTTCCTCTCAGCTCCACACGGTACCTTCTCAAAAACTGACCACATACTTGGCAACATTGCATACCTCGACAGGTACAAAAAATTGGAATAACTCCCTGTATCTTATCAGACCATCATGCCTTAAAGTTAGAATTCAACAACAACACAAACTGCAGAAACCCTGCAAACTCATTGAATTATATACTATTGCACCACTCCTGGATCAAAGAAGAAATAAAAAAAGAAATTAAAGACTTCCTAGAATTCAATGAGAATGAAGACACAACATACCCAAATTTATGGGACACTTTAAAAGCAGTGCTAAGAGGAAAGTTCATAGCACTAAGTGCCCACATGAGGAAAGTGGAGAATAGTCACACTAGCAAATTAACAGTACAACTGAAAGCTCTAGAATAAAAGTATGCAAACTCACCCCAGAGGAGCAGATGACAAGTAATAATTAAATTGAGAGCTGAATTCAACAAAGTAGAAACTAGGAAAACCATACAAAGAATCAATGTAACAAAGAGTTGGTTCTTTGAGAAAATCAGCAGGATAGACAAACCTTCCTCCAAACTTACCAAAAGGCAGAGTATGAACATGCAAATTCACAAAATCAGAAATGAAAATGGAGACATAACGACGGACACTGAGGAAATCCAGAGACTCATCAGGTCATATTTTTGAAAAGCTGTACGTCATAAATTTGAAAATTTAAAGGAAATGGACAATTTGCTGGATAAATAAAACTTGCCAAAATTAAACCAATTAAACAGTCCTATAACACCTAAGGAAATAGAAGCAGTCATGAAAAGTCTCCCAACCAAAAAAAAAAGCCCAGGGCCAGATGGATTCACTGCAGAATTTTACCAGAAATGCAAAGAACAAGTTATACCAAATATCCTCAAAGTATTCCATGTAATAGAAGAAGAAGGGTCTTTGTCAAACCATTTTTACAAGGCTTCAAAAACATTGATACCCAAGCCATACAAAGACACAATATCCCTCATGAACATTGATGCATAAATACTCAATAAAATACTGGCAAATCAGATCCAAGAACACATCAGAAACCTCATCTACCATGATCAAGTAGGCTTCATACCAGGGATGAAGGGATGGTTCAACATACGAAAATCCATCAATATAATCCACCATATAAACAAACTGAGAAACAAAAATCACATGATAATCTCATTAGATGCTGAAAAAGCCTTTGATAAAATCCCCTTCATGATAAAGGTCTTGGAGAGATCCGGAATAACAGATATTTACCTAAACATCATAAAAGCTTTATACAGCAAACCAACAGCCAACATCAAACTGAATGCAGAGAAACTCAAGGCAATTCCTCTAAGATCAGGAACAAGGCAAGGCTGTCCCCTCTCCCCATATCTCTTCAATATTGTACTGGAAGTTTTAGCTAGAGCAATAAGACAACAAAAGGAGATCAAGGGGATACAAATTGGAAAGGAAGAGGTATTTGCAGATGATATGATAGTTTACATAAATGACTCCAAAAACTCTACCAGGGAATTCTTTCAGCTGAATAACACCTTCAGCAATGTGGCTGGATATCAGATCAACTCAAGAAAATCAGTAGCTGATAAAAGGTCTGAGAAAGAAATCAGAGAAACTTCACCCTTTACAATTGCCATACACAACGTAAAATACCTGGAGGTAACGCTAACCAAACAAGTGAAAGACCTGTACCACAAGAACTTTGAGTTTTTAAAGAAAGAAAATAAAGAAGACACCAGAAAATGGAAAAATCCTCCATGCCCTTGGATAGATAGGATCAATGTAGTAAAAATGGCAATCCTGACAAAAACAATCTATACACTGAATGCAATCCACATCAACATCCCAGCACAATTCTTCACAAACCTTGAAAGAACAATTCTCAACTTTATATGGAAAAATTAAAAAACCCAAGATAGCCAAGACAGCACTGCTCAACAAAGCAACATCTGGAGGCATCACCATCCCTGACTTCAAGCTCTATTATAGAGCTGTAGTTCTGAAAACAGCTTGGTATTGGCAAAAAAAAAAAAAAAAAAGACAGTTAAACAAATGGAATCAAACTGAAACCCCTGAGATTAATCCACAAACCTATGAACAGCTGATTTTTGACAAAGAAGCTAAAATTATACAATGGAAAAAAGATAGCATCTTCAACAAGTGGTTCTGGCATAACTGGATATTGGCATGTGCAAGACTGCAGATAGATCTATGTCTATCACCATGCTCAAAACCTAAGTCTAAATGGATCAAAGACCTCAACATAAATCCAGCCACACTTAACCTGTTAGAAGAGAAAGTGGGAAATGCCCTTGAACGAATTGGTACAGGAGACTGCTTCCTGAACATAACAATAGTAATTATTTCTAATTTAAATAAAAACATATTGAGGGAAAAATTAATGTCTAACAACAATTTTCTTGTTAGGCTCACATACTTGCTTGACTACAAAGGGAATAAATGGTGAAATACAAATTAGCATGGATGCTTCACTGCCTGAGTTCATCAGGAACTGGAAGGCATATTGTGCCGTAGGAGCCATGGGCTTTAGCCTGAATATCCTATGACACATGTCTCTTAAGGCAGGTAGGTCAGAACAACTCCATGGTGGCCTGCAAAGCTTTTTACCCACTGAAATCCTGACCCTGACATCCAGTGTCTGCCTTTACTCTCTACATACCCATCTCTCATGACCTACAACAACAGCCAAATAAGTGCTATTCAGAGATTTTATGGCTTTTGCCATCTAAAGTCTCAATATCTCTAACATTCTTCCAAAAAGTCAACATTTCCATGTCCATTACACCAAAAACAAACAAAAGAAAAGTTTTAAAGTACCATTTCTTTGTTCCAATATTCTTCTCATTTGTGATTAAATTATTTAAGAAAAGCTACTCCAGTAATGAACTGATTTGGTTGTTACCCCTAGGACAGTATCTATTATTGTGAGAGATTAGGAGAAAAACTCAAGTTAGTCACTAAAAATAAAACATGTGGAACAAATATTTCTTAATTTCCCCTTTTGATTTGTCACAGTCTTGTGCTCTGCTAGCTCTCTTAACCAGTCCAGGCCCACTTGCTCAGAAAGATTACCAACTCAGTGAAATCTTCCCACATCAACACATTTTTCAGGCAGAAATCAGACATTGTGATCTAAAAACACATTCAATTGGTGTTTGCTCTGATGACCCTAGGTTTTGTCATGTTGAAACCTGAGGCTGATTAAGAGACAGAGATAACAGTACATGAGAAGGTTTTAAAAATCCAAAGGCAATGTTTTAATCATATAAGTCACTTAAGCCGCAAAGACTCAAGCATGAAGATATCAGCAAATGAGAAACACAGATATGCCAGGAAATGGGAAGAGGCAAGCATCTAATATACAGAAGAAACAAACTAAAACTCCCTTCACAGCAACTTTCCCCCAAAGCACAACCTTAAGGAACTGATAACATAAGAATATGTATGAAGACAAATTGATGAAGCTCCACCATTTTCAAGAAAATGAATACAGTTAAATTACAGTTACAGATTATAGGAAATCAGTACCCAGACTGACATAATGAGGTCTATCCTTGTCACAAAGACACCACAATCAAAACTGCATAAAATATTTTCAAAACAATGAAGGACTTGGTGAGAAAAAGCCAACAAACAAGGCAGGAAAATATAGTCAACTTTTAATTATAAAAACCAAAGAAGCTTAGGAAAGGGAAAGTGTGCTCTTTACCAATGTTACCCAACTCCCTATAATTCTATGTGTATAGAAATTAAATGAACACAGACTTCACAACTTCACAAAATTCACTCAAATTGACCCTTGAACTGTTGTTTCTGACCCTCGAACTACTGATATTTCTTCCAAAAACAGAAGTCCAATGCTCTAGAGCTCTCTCCGGAAAGGGAAGTGATCTCTTCTATGGATCAGCAGCTCCTTGTAATACCTTATTGTTTCATGCAAATGCAGCCCCACTGGTGCTCAATCACAAAACAGCATAGAAAAATAATTTTAGATCTGATTGCTGCCACATGGAGTATGGCACAACTACCTGCTCAGCATCATGCAAACGAGAAATGTCTGCAGATCAGAAGCCCTTTTGGCCCATAGTACTAAAGTTCACTGAAACACAGCACTGTGGTTAGTTGCAGCACCAAGTTACAAGCATTCGAATCATGTATTAGTGCAAGATGATCCACATCATCATTTGTCTACAAGTTCCTAAACTATTTACAATATTCATAATGCAATCATGAAAATGGAATGTAATATTCAGAACTTCTGGAAACCAAACCTTCAGTTTTCTAATCTGTCTTCCCAGTACAACCAAAAGCAGCATGCATATGTGAACACTGGACAGTGATACTGCCAGAATTATAACCTCACATGCCAGGGCTGCAGAGTCCAGTAAAATCCATATGCAGAGTCCAGTAAATCCATATGGGGATGCAGAGAGGACAAAGGCCATTGCCCAAGTCACCACATGTACCAAGAGAACTACAGTGTTGTTCATGGTCCATCCAAGTCCCAACAAAATTGAAAGCTCACTAGGTGGTGGTGGCACATGGCTTTAATCCCAGGACTTGGGAGGCAGAAGCAGTCAGAACTTAGTGAATTTGAGACCAGCCAGATCTACAAGGTGAGTTCCACGACTCCCGTGACTGTTATACAGTGAAAACCTGTCTTGAAAAACAAACAATCAATAACTAAATAAATAAATGGAATGACAGCTCAACAGACCTGCTCTGAACACCATACACTAACCATGGTGTATAACTTGTGGTCTTTCCTACAACTCATTTCATCAAAGGTAGAAGAGAACCATGGAAAGAACATAGAAATCACCTGCCATTGGTACTCCTGACTGCTAACCATTCTCAGATCCCCATATTGGATAGGGCTGTAAAGGGAAGCCTTCCCGCCAGCCTGGTTTCAGAGCCGCATCAATCCCAAATAAACACACACGAGGCTATATTAATTATGAAGGTGTTGGCCTTGCTTTTTCTTACTGGCTAGCTCTGACTTAAGTATTTAACCCGTCTAAGTATTTCTCTTACCAGGAAAAGGGGTCCGGACTTCTGACCCCTATGGTAGCTACATCTTGACTTCCTGTGTTTCTCCTACCCAGAGTCATCCTTGACTCCTAGTCCCAACAATCTTGTTTCCCTATTGGCCAACAGTTCTTTATTGGCATATACACAGGACTTCCCCCATCATAGGGCCACCTAATTAGGACTCATATTAGTAGCTTCCCTACTGGGTGATTGGAGATCAAATGACTCAGATAGCACAGTAGACAGGTCCCTAGTCTAGAAAGTTTGTATTTAAGTTGACATTAATCCTATCATGTTCCTCATCCAAACACAGTGTCCTTTGTGTGCACATTCCATTACACACTCAATGTAGCGTGCCTCAGAGCTGGGAAATCCTGCAGCTGAATACAGGTCACGTTCAATAACTGTTGTTTCTGTGTAACTCAGTTACAGGAAAACAGGCAGGCCAGGTGGTGGTTTTGCATGCCTTTAATCCCAGCACTCCAGAGGCAGAGGTAACTGGGTCTCTCTGATGTTAAGACCAGCCTGGTCTACAAGAGCTGGTTGCAGGACAGCCTGCAAAGACACATAGAAACCCTGTCTCAGGAAAATAAAAACAAAAACAAAAAATAGAAAAGAAAAACAGGCCATGAATTAGAAAATAGTGGGGCATTAAAAGGGCTTGTAGACAGAAAAGACAATGTGACTATGATGCATTTATAATCTCAAAACCTATTTTAAAAATTTGAAACTGGCTTTAGGGCGATGTGCTCCAGAGACTAGAGAGCACAGTAAAGAATACTCATAGCTTTTCTATAAAGATGAACACCATAAACAAGAAAAATACCAGTCCTTAGAAGTGGACACTTCTTGTTAAGCAAAATAAAATCACACAGTCAGGTTATCCCTAAAATAATTTCTTTTTTACTTTCTTTTCTTTTTTGAGACAGGTTTTCTCTGGCTTTGGAGCCTATCCTTTACCTTGCTCTTGTAGACCAGGCTGGTCTCTAACTTGCTGAATCCTGCCTGCTTCTGTCGCCTGAGTGCTGGAATTAAAGCCATGCGCCACCACAGCCCAGCCCCTGACATCATTTTATGAGTACACCATTGACATGAGAAAACAGGTCATTCTTCAGAGACAGGATCCAGAGGTCAAGGTCTTAGGGGATATGAAAGATAGGACAAGAAGAAGGTAGAAAAGATAAATGCTAGGTTGGGGAGGTATTGTAGAGGATATGCGCCAGACTTACAAAGCTTCATAAGATTAGCATCTTGTATACTACTTAAATGGAGTGGGTAGATGAATGGAAATAGGAGAATTATATGAAATCATTAAAAACTATCATATAATGGGAGAAATTCAGAAAAGGCTAATAAAACAGTGTCACACAATGAAACTGAGTATCTCAAGAACATCAGTGAGTTAATATCAGGAATTTAATTTGAATTACAGTCTATCTGTCAATTTTTGTGTCAATACCAAGCTTGTTTAAGGACTATAGCTCTGTAATGGAGCTTGAAGTCAGGGATGGTAATGCCTCTGAAAGTTCCTTTATTATACAGTGTTGTATTGGATATCCTGGGTCTTTTGCTTTTCCATATAAAGTTGATTATTTTTCTTTCAAGTTCTGTGAAGAATTGTGCCAGTATTTTGATGGGGATTGCACTGAGTCTGTAGATTGCTTTTGGCAAGATTGACATTTTTACTATGTTGATCCTCCCTATCCAAGAGCATGGGAGATCTTTCCATTTTCTTGTATCTTCATTAATCTCTTTCTTTAAAGATTCAAAGTTCTTGCTATATATGTCTTTTAGTTGTTTGGTTAACCCTAAAACTGATATTAACCCACACTCCTGCAAACACTTGATTTTTGACAAAGAAGCTAAAATTTAACAATGGAAAAAAGAAAGCTTCTTCAACTAATAGTGCTGGCATAACTGAATGCTGGCATGTAGAAGACTGCAGATAGACCCATGTATATTGCCATGAAAAAAACTGAAGGGCAAATGGATCAAAGAGCTCAACACAAGGCCAGCCACAGAGAACCTCTTAGAAGAGAAAATGGGAGGTATCCTTCAACAAATTAGTGCAGGAGACCACTTCTTGGACATAACACCAGTAGCACAGTCACTGAGATTGACAATTATTGGTACCTCCTGAAACTTAGAAGCTTCTGTAAGGCAAAGGACACAGTCAACAATACAAAATGCCAGCCCAAAGAATGGGAAAAGATATTCACTAATCCCACATCTGACTGAGGACTTATCTCTAAAATTTAAAAAGAACTCAAGAAGCTACTCTCCAAATCCCCAGAGTCCAATTACAAAGTGTGGTACAGGACTAAATAGAGAATCTTCAATAGAGGACTCTAAAATGACTGAGAGATGCTTAAGAAAGTGTTCAAAACCCTTAGCCATTAGTGAAATGCAAATCAAATCAACTCTGATATACCATCTCACACATGTCAGAATGGCTAAAATCAAAAACATCAGTGACAGTTTATGCTGGAGAGGATTTGAAGAAATAGAACACTCCTCCTACAGCTACTTTGGAAAACAGTATAGAGATTTCTCAAGAAAATGGGAATCTGTCTACCACAATATCCAGCAATTACACTCTTAGAAATATACCCAAAAGATGTGTATTCATAAAATGAGGACATCTGTTCCATGACATTCATAGCAGCATTATTTGTAAAACTAGAACCTGGAAGCAACCTAGAAGCCCCTCAACTGAAGAGTGCATAGAGAAAATGTGGTATATATACACAATGGAGTACTACTCAGCAGAAAAAAAATGGACTCTTGAAATTTGCACACAAAAGAATGGCACTAGAAGAAACCCAGTAAAAAAAGAAAAACATGGAACTATTCACTCATATAGGGATTTTAGACATGAAAAGGGGAGTGCTAGCCTACAATCCCATAGCCAGAGATTCTGGGAACAGGGAGATATCTACCACAGTACCTCAGAAAAGAGGAATGAGACAGGATCTCCTGAGTGGACTGGGGGGATAGGAGAGGATACAGGGAGCTGAGCAAAAGTGAGGGGGATAAAAGAATGGGAGATGGGGATATGGGAGAGGAAGAAGATTGAGTCAGGGGAAGAATACAGGAGAGCAGAATGAGAGATACCATAATAGAGCGAGTCATTATAGGTTTGAGAAGGGATCTGGCACTAATGAAATTTCCAGTTATCTCCAAGGATGACACCAACTGGCTTTCTAAGTAATAGTGGAGAGGCTACCTTAAATGCCCTTCCCTGATAATGAGATTGACAACTACCTTATATGTGATCCTAGAGTCTACGTCAAGTGGCTGCTACAAGCAGAGACAAACTGAACTCCTGGAACCCAGTTGCAGATAGGGAGGAGAGATGAGCATAGCGGTCATGACCAGGTAGGTGAAACACACAGAAACATCTGACCTGAACAAGGGAGGTGCTCATGAACCCTAGACTGGTAAATGAGAGGCCATCATGGGACTGATCCAGACCCCCCCCTGAATGAGGGTGTCAGTCAGGAGGCCTCAGCACTCACTGGGGACTCTGGAACTAGATCAGTATTTATCCATGGCATCGGAAAGGACTTTGAAAGCCCATTCCATATGGAGGGATGCTCTCTCAGCCTGGACACACAGGGGAGGGCCTAGGCCTTGCCCCCAATAATATGACAGGATTTGGAGATGCCCCATGAAGGGCCTCACCTCCCTGGAGAGTTGAGTCGGGATTGGGTGGGGTTTATGGGGGTTGATGGAGGGCAGGGAAGGAGAGGAGGGAGAGGGAGCTGGGATTGACATGTGAAGCAAGCTTGTTCCTAATTTAAGTAAAAAAAAAAAAAAAAAAAGGACTAAAAACATGACTGAGTAAAGACACAGTGACCTTAGGACATCAACAATAGCTCCATATGGTGGGAAGAGCTGGGATCTCAGGATTAGAAGCAACCCTTCCATAAGTCTCTGATCCCAGACCATTACCAGCTCTCCCTAACATATTGCAGGTGTTAGAGAAGGAGATCTGTTTCATTTTCAATACATGAGGCCATTAGAGAAACCTCCCTAGCCCTAATCCACAGTCTGCACTAACTTTCCCAAGAATGTTCCTCATCCAGCATGAGGGCTTAGAAGAAAGCCTTGCTTGATGAGATAAGTTCTTAGCACAACAGTATTTTATTTACAAATAATTGTCTTCTGGTGTCATACTACCCACCTGGCAAAACAAGAATTTTATGACACCAGGATTTGCTGTTTGTTGTGACCCTGTAATGCCTCCTTGAGCAGCTTGGCAGAGGCCTGTTCTTTGATATGGGGATGGGCCTAGTGGGTGGTTGTAAATCAGGGGTGGCCTCCTTGTAATGATTTGCAGTTAAATGCCAGGGCAATCCTGATGAACAAATGAGTATCCTAGCACCCAAACAAGACTGGTTAGCATATACTTATATACTTTGATTTGGGTGTTTCAGAGCCAGTCCTCCCTCAGCTCAATTCTATTGTGGGAGACAGACTATTTCCTAAACATTAACAAATCCTTTATGTCACCAAATTCTACTGTTTTACATTCTGGCCTCATGGGGGACTGCTATCCAACATATCAGATGCCTCTGGACAACCTACACAACAGTAACTATAGACGGAGATTTCATATAAATGTTAAATGCAAAATGTGGAATGCAAAGAATATACTGGGAAAAGTAGGCCTCTCTGAGTTAGGCACGCTGCTTTCCCTATATACATCATGAATGTTGAAGTTGAGTAGAAAGTTGTTTCTGCACACATCCCCCTGCTCCCAAAGCTCTGATCATACTCAGCCCACAGAGAAAAGTTAATGAGAGACCTCCCCCTAGGACAAAGAATTTTCAAGGGCTGCATGGGACTTCACATGACTGGCGGTCTGGCCAGTTTCTCACACATACAGGGAGGAAAATCCACACTGCCTGCCACATCTCACCACCTGCTCCTCCCCAGCTGCAGACGGGATCCCCTAGCTCACCATGTTGTAGTTTCTCTGATCACTGAAGCTCTCAGCTCAGATCCCTGCAGCTGCAACTGCACCACAGCACAAAACCGCTGGCTCCTCTTCACAGCAAAGCCTGAAGCCTGGTGACCGGAAGAGCCCTGTACCACTTCTGACTGGCAGCTCACATGGAGGGCCTGATTGGATAGTGATGCTTGAGTGACAAGCATACCTCCCATAGGGTTAGACTGTGATTAAAGACACAGTATTGTGGTTCCTGGCCACACCTCCCAGAGAATTAAAAAAAAAACCTTTTCCAGATCTGCAAAGATCTGCATTTCAATAGCACTGGCCCCTGGCTCGGGTTGCTGACCCTGCTATCTTCCTGGTCTCCATAGGAACTTCCCTTTGTCCTCCTGTATACAATTGAAAAGTTTCCACACCCCAATATGCAGCAATCCTAATCAGACCTCATCAAACTGAATTAGAAAAAGCTCACTTTTAAAGGATTCAACCCTCCCGAATTGCCTTCCAGCCTCACAGAAAGGAGAAGGGAAAAGGAGACAGAAACATCAAAAGTCTGATCTCTGGGGGTCTGTTTAAGTACCCTGCGGGTGTGTCAGTGAGTGTCTTTGGGGGAGGGGTTGTTATTTGACATTATGTTGCTTTCTGAGATGCAGCTGGTTTTGGAGGAAGATGGGGGAGGGAGGCTTGGGTGGAACCTCCACCATAACATTGCAGACTCTGGGTATATGGAATCCAGTAGTTAGAATGAATCTCCCCCATAATGATAATGTGTCTAGCTACCTTGTGCATCCTCTCCCACATGTGGAAGAGTGCCTAGAATATTAAAAATTAAAGAGTGATTTAAAGCCACAAAGGGAGATGTTTGTTCATGCTTTCATGTTGAGGTCAGATGAACTGAAGATACGTTCTTCATGGTTGTCACAGGGACTTCAGACAACTAGGAAAGAAAAGAAACAAGCAGATCTTAAACAAAAAATACGTCTTCCCCCTTCAGAAGGCTGGAAGATGGCTCCATAGCTTTCAGTTAATTCCTGAAATTCAGAGCAAACTCTAGGAAATGAATAATAATAGAGCAGTGGTCATGGAAACTTGAATACTTAGAGGATAATGAGCTAGGAAGAATGTGTTAAAGAGCTCCAGGGGCAGTTACACAACACTACTTATATCTCTAGGGGCAGGTGAAAAAATGCAGCTGCATTATTTAAGGTTCTCTATGGGAACTGGATGGTAGAGGGCATCTCTCCATGTATCTATGTATTAGATTTATTAGAATGCCTCACAAGCTGAGGGCCAGGTAGTCTTATCAATGGAAATTTGAAGAATCCAGTAGATCATTTCTCAGCCTTTGGGCTATTTCACATGAAGGATCCAGTAACTGTTCAGTCCATGGTGATGGACATGTCAGCTTGTCTCCTTATACACAACAATTCCAAAGAAGTAGGCACTAATGATAGGAAAGGATTGAAGTTGGTAATTGTTGTGCACAAGTTTAAAAGTCCCCAGAGACCACAAGGAAGACAGACCCACTAAATTACAAAAGCAATGTTTCAACTGTATTGATTCTTCATCCAACCATAACAGGGACCCTGTTTAGAAGCTGATGCAGCAACCTTCGGAGGGAGAGAAGTTCCCTGTCTGCTGCTAGGTTTTAAAGACAAAGGTTACAGGTTTCCATCAGCAGGTACAGTTTGCTTTCTGATTGGTTGACATTTGGGAACAATTAGGAGAATATTTTAAAGTTATATTTTGGCATGGAATACCTGTGTACCAATTATTTTCATTGGTCAGTGCTGAGAGGGAACATTCTGTGGTTTCTATGGCACTATATTGTTACTTGCAGGTGGCCTGTTGCACATAGATACCAATAGTTTTCAGAACTGTATCCTGGAGACTACAAGGGAGATTTTGGTCTCCCCTAGAATTTCTTTTGGGGCCAAACCATTCCCCATTCCCAGCAACCAAATATCTAGGAGGCTGTGTGTGTGTGTGGGGGGGCGATTCTGGAGTTTCTTTGTGTTCAGTTTTTGCCCTAGGCTCCAGACTCCAGAGGATCTGGAGTTTCCCTGTGTCAGAGGCCTATGTGTCCTTTCTGTAGCCTCTCATGGCTGCTAAAGCAGGGGCTGAGTGAGGATCTTTTCCTTTTATTACTAAATTATAAGAAGTGAATCCTTTGATTTTGTTTACTCCTTTTATTCCTCCTCCTCTCATAGGTAACCCAATCCTGGGTTACTAGTTGACAATTTGTATTGTTATCTTGTCCCCCTATGTAAGTGAGTTTTCTTTTTGACTTAGCATCTCAATGAGGGAAAAGGAGCAACATATTTTTTTTTCTGTGCTACTTCCTGCTGACTTTGGGATGTCATAGTCAGGGGCCCAAGTAGGCTGAAATGCTAGCCAAAAGCAAAGAAGTAATACAGACAATGGAGTATTCATCAGAAGCAACTGGTTGTTAGACTCTCTTGAATAAATGCAGTGTTCACATGGGCTGTACTGGTTCATATCCATAGCAAATCTAGAGCTGTCAGTCTTTAGGAACAGGCTGTAGTCAGCAACTGATATTCAGATGTGTCTGCCAGAAGGGGAAATCTGTTTATGACATGTTTAATTTGGGAAGAGAAGTTAACACTTATATACTAAATCAGAACTCTCAGCCCCACAAATTTAGTGATCAGGAAGGGTAGGAGGAGGAGAAAAATCCCATCCTCAGGAACAGGAAGATGGGATAACAAAAGCTGTACTTATCTGGAATCCTTTTGACCTGTGAGATGTGGATCCAAGCTTTATGACTTTTGATACTCTTAAGCCAATATGGACTTTATTAAAAAGACAAAAGTTTCAGATATATTATTATTATTAATCTGTACCAATATCTATATTGTAGAAAAAGCAGGTATCAGCTATCTGTAAAACAGCAGGAATGAACTCATACCTTTGAGTCCTAGCAAAAACTTCAGGTTTGAGTAGGAAGCTTGCACATTTTTCTTCTGTCCTGTAAGTCAGGTATAGATTGGACAGAGGTGCCTTTGGCCTGATAAAAAGCCCTTTTTGTTTATATTTTCATGACAACCAGCATAAACCTAAAAACCTTAAGCTTGTGACTGAAGAGCAGGTAGTCACTGTTCTTGCTTTTTTTTTTTTTTTTTTGGAGACAGGGTTTCTCTGTATTGTTTTCTGGACAATCTCTGTGTGTTGGTCTGGAACTCACAGAGATCCGCTTGCCTCTGCCTCCCAAGTGCTGGGATTAAAGGCGTGCACCACCAATGCCCAGCTAGGTAGTTACTGTTCTAAAAGCTTATCAGAACTTCACTAAATGAGCTATTAAGCTGCCTACTGTTTAACTGTTGGGGAAGTCCTGTGCTTTTGTCAATAAAGACTGTCTGGCCAATAGGAATCTAGATAGGTGGGGCTAGGAATCCAGGAGGATTCTGGGAAGGAGAAACACAAGAGAGTTTGAGATGTAACGCCATTGGGGTAGGAAGCCCAGAAACCTCTCCGGTAAGAAACATACTTAGATTAACAATTATGGGGTAATTACTTAAGTCAGAGCTAGCTAGTAAGAAACAAGCAAGGCCAACAGCTTCATAATTTAGCCTCCTGTGTGTTTATTTGGGACTGATGTGGATCTGGAACCAGGCGGGCGGGAAGGCTCCACTCAAGGAAAAAGCTTCTCTTAACATTTAACCATTAATACTATCAGAGATCTGAGAAGTATGAACTTTATACAGTTTCTGAATGTATTAAAAATGACAATGTCAAGTCCATATGAAGTTAGCCACACCCAAGTCTCCATTAGCAGGTAGAAATATCAAAGCATCAATCTTGGACAGGTGAGACTGTTTTGTTTTGTTTTTTTTTCTGTCTGTGGAAGAGGGACATGGCAAAGACTGACCTCATTTTGTCTAGGTAAAAGGGGTGCAATCAATTTTCCAATGTCCTGTCTCTTGTCCACTGTCTGGGCCAGGTCTTGGGGCAGCATTGGGGCATCCTGTCCCCTGGTCACCATTCTTTAGACATCAAGGTGATCTATAATCACTTTTGGAGATTTTGGGTCACTGTCAGGATTTGGAGTTCTCTGTATGATAGTATAAGTTTTTTTAGTTAACATTTAAAATTTTGTATATCTCTGGAAGCATTAGGAGTGTTGTCTAGGTAAATCTGCATAGACAACTTTGTTTGCAGTTATTTGTTTTAAGCTTAATCTTTGAAAACATATACAGGGGACTGAGTAAGTTTTATCCCTGTTATAAATTTTTTCTGTACTTCGTATGACTACAATGACATTAGTGTAGGATCGGTCTGGAGAACTGGATTTAAACTGAGAGGCTGTAGAGGGATATTTTATTTAGAGCCACCCAGCCAGACTGTAACTGGTTTTACCTTAGCAAACAGACAGGACATTTAAAGAGACATAGTAACTTAAAACTGTCAGTGACAAGAATGTAGAGCATCTGCAGATGGAACATGCAGGATTTTTGCTTGTATTCTCTATGTTAGTTAAAACATTAAAAGATACCTATGGTGATCACCTTATTCATCACATTTTAATGTCTATCAAATATGAATGAGAAGACATGATTTAGTTCATAGTAACTCAGGTTCTCATTCAAGGTGAGGAGTATACCACCAACATGGTCTATGAAAAACCAGAGTCAAGACGTACCTTGTCCAATCACGGACTAGTGTTTTCTATGTTTGTAGTTTCTTGTGCAGGGTATTATCCCTGAACATTACATCATTAGCCAATAAAATGCATTCAGAACTTCTACTACCCAGGAGCTAAGGCCAGAAATCTCAGGAATAAACCTTAAATGTGCAGTTGTTCTCAATATCTCTTGCTCTGAAAGTAAATGTGAACCATTATCTTTGGTCAAGATGAGTGAGTTCTTCCTAACTCTCTGCCCTGTTACCACAGGCAGTAAAGGGCCATGTTCAGCTTTCTGGGCAGTTAGCATATGAGGGGCTGTGTTCTGAGCTCTTCCCATACAGAAGCTGCTTTTTCCTTTTCACAATCCAATGGTGTTTCCATTAAAGATGAGAAGTCTAAATTGTAAAGAAATACAATGTTTTGCCCAGGATTTGTATTTAGGCATCACATCAGGTATGCCTTTTCCTTTATTATAAATATAATGCTAACTGTGAGATGAACAGACTAGTTAAAATTCACAAAATCTTAAGTCTTCAGGTTGAGGGCTAGGAGAAGTAGTTAAAAGGTGCTCTGAGTTGCACAGTAGCATTATTCCCAAGACCAGGAGACAACAAAGGGCCCATCAATGGATAAATGAGTTGCGCAAAATGTGGACACACATTCCCTGGGGATAGTGACCAGTCTAAAAGATGAAGAAACTTCTGACACAGGCTGCATTATGCATGAACATTGAAGATTTTGTGCTCTGTAAAACTGGCCAGTCAGAGGACACCCTCTGTGTGTTTTCACTTATGGGATGCACCTAAAATTTAAATTCTATGAGACAGACAGTGAAATAATGGTGGCTAGGGCCCGAGACTGGAAGAGTAGGGAAAACATAATGTGATTATTTAATCAGTATAGAGTTTCAACTTAAAAGGTTTTTTAGATCTATGATGGTGATGGCTGTGCAACAATATGAATTATTTTGTAAACATCCTTCCACATGCGTAACTAATGCACAGCTTACTGGGAGGTAGTAGAAATGTGTACAGACTCCTACGGTAGGCTCAGAGCCAAGGCCAGATGCATTCGCCTCATCTATGCTTCTCACTCTACTTTTCTTAGCCAGCTTATGGTTATACTAAAGCTTCCCAGTAGATTACTGTCTAACATTTATTTCACATTACCACTGTCATGTCCAAAACTCATCTCAAAAAGCTGCACTGTTGGGCATGATTGGCTTGTGGCCTCAAGGGTACAGAAAAGTAGGGAGAGTTCCATGTAGTAGTTTGATGCCACACATAAGAAAAACTCTCTTGGCAATGAAGATGCAAATATATCTCAAGAAAACACCCATGGTGGCTCACCTCTGTTAAAAATTCTGCTCACACTCTCACAGGGTAATTGGAACTTGTCACTCCAGATTCCGTCTCAGGAAGGCTCTTTCTGTAGTTCATCTGGAATTGGGTGGAAATAAGTTGGGCATCAGATACTGAGCAAGACTCATTCTGTGTTGAGCCCAGCTCCCACAGGGACTCTGTGAGTCACTTGTCAGCCAACAGGTGTATCATGTTTTATAGTCCTAGCTTACTGCCCTGGGCTTTGCCCACTGATATCAACATCTAATTGTGAAAATATGATCTCTTCCACCTGGAGTTTTTCCTCTGTGTTGCAAGTCTATATAAGGCTGCTATCTCTCTAATGAAGAGAGAGACTTCTTAGCAAAATGACAGTACATCTTGTCTTTCAGTAAAATTTCCAGGCGCCAAAATTATGAAGTGGCAGTTATGGAATCCCACAGCATCTCAGGAACAGACTAGATCCCCTTCTTCTGACAGAAAAGAATGCAAACAATAGTACAGGCAGTGACACATGTCCACATATTGTGAGAGATTATTTTTTGGTTCTACATGTATCTGATCCTCTCTGTGTTTTCACCATGATTTATGCCACCATAGGCATCATACAGTGAGGTCAATTGATCATGGACTGAAACCTCCAATTCCATGAGCCACATTTTTAATGGTTTGAATGAGAATGGTTCCCTGCAATGATGATCATGGATTCAAACCCTCTAGAACTGGGAGTTCCAAGTAATCATTTTCTTCAGTAAGTTGTCTTGGCCATAGTGTACTAGCACAGCAATGGAAAAGTACTTAAACAATTTGGTACAATGACAAAAAATAGCTAAACAGTTTCATTATCATCAATACTCACCATACTATGCAACTTGACTCACACAAATTTAAAAACCAGGAGATGTATAAGTCAATTTACTTTACAGACAGGATGAGGGTATGAACAGCAGTAAATCAGGTGGTACATTACCATAGAGCTAGCTGCGTGACTTTAGGCAAGATGTCAAGTATCTCTGCACACCAGTTTCCTCTCTTGAGGAGGGTGGGTGAACATGACATCTTCTGATTCTACGAAGGAACAAAGCCCCGACAACAAGCAAGTGCCCAGTAGATGGAACTTGGCTCCAATGTGTTGAAGTAACAAGTCAAGAAAGTAACCTGAGCTCAGCTGACACTACAGGAACTTTTGCAGGCGGTGCAAAATGGGGCAGGTGGTGCTAAAAGTCAGCTACTCTGGTGTACACTGCAGCTTCCAGGCAGTCTACATTAGCTAGGGCCACAGGGGCATGCGACTATTTCACCAATACACCTTCCTGCTTTTCTCCAACTTACTGAGATGCTAGCGAAAACAAGAGAAGTAACACGGGCTCACTGCCAAGAGCAAGGTGTGTACAGTGCAGAAGATTACAGAGTAACTTCTGGATAAGGTCACATAATAGCTACCAGCTTGGAGCAAGACAGAAGGAAATTATGAAAAGCATTAGTAAATTATTCAGAGTAAAAGAGAAATGAAGTAGAAATCCCATGAAAAAGTGCAGCCTCTCACACTCTGCTCAGAGTTTTAGGACCCTCTGACCCGCATTCAAACTCCAAAGAGAACCCATAGGCTTTCCCATGGACTACACTCATGTACTATGCTATCTGTTTTCTTCATTCTCCATCCCATCCCAAACTCTCTCTCCAGTTGCTGAGCTTACCTTACCACTCAAATCTTTTGGCCACATGTGTTCCTTTTATTCATAGAATGTACATATTCTTGCCTCAGGGCCATATAAACAGATTAAAATGTAAATGATGATATTTTCACAGATATAAATGGGACCTTTGTCAAAGAGTACATGTAAACAATTATAAGGTACCTCCAGAAAAGTGACACACGCACAGTCATCCAGGAAAGCTGACTTGACCACTGAAGAGAGGAATTCATCCTCCAGACAAAATCTATCTGTTTCCACATGAAGTACACTCATTGATTTTGCTATCAGCTTTATAGAATTTCCAGATTTGATAGTATTCAGACACTGCCTGGCATAATTACTACAGAAGCACAAAGCCAGATGGTGCAGGGAACATGCCATATTAAGCTGTCAGTGGACCCTGGATGTCCCTGCCTCCTTTGGGTATCTCATCTCTTACAAGCATTCTGGACAGGCATTTACCCTACTGCTCTGTCTTTCCTCTCTCTGATACTATAGAACCTGCTATGTGAAACTTTTTACCCTATCATTGACTCCAGTCCCACTGTCTCGTTCCTGCTATTTTTCTGGGAGCACCTAAAATCTGTCATATACTCTCCAATATTAGGACATGGACCTAATCTTGTCTGACAAGGTTGCATCCTTGGTTCATTCACAATATGTAATAGTACTGTGAGGTCCTCATTCAGTATTGGTTGAATGTGTCAACAAATGAAAAACAAGCATTATCAACAGCCAGCAGAAGCTGTGATGGGCCTTTTGGAAGGTGAGTTTGGAGATGCTAGCATAGATTGGTTAGCACACATCAACTCTGTATAACATGCGTGATATTCCAATCCTGTATTCATTTTAGAAGAACCTGAGACTCACCTCAGAGAAAGCTCTCTGTTCCAGTGGTGTGTCATTCATTGGCTCCAGCAGGAACCTTAACAAGTTTGCCATCAACCATGGAGTCATAGGGACATGGAAAGAAAGATACCAACTTATATATGTGCAAGCATAGCTCTGAACAGACAGTTAAGAGATGCCTGTTGTCTATGAAAGAGAACCACCAGTGCTGTTCACAAAATCAGAGAACACAAACACATCTTTACATATTCATTAAGTATTTCCCATCATCACTACAATTTTATCTTACTAGGCAACTAAAACAAATTAAGATACCCAGGGAGGCTGAGGCAGTTGTTTGCTGTTGCATGGGGCAGGGGCCACCTCTATGTCTCAAATACAGAGTTCTCTCATGTAAGATGACAGAGTGATGCCAGAAATGCATTTTACTCTATCCAAAAATGTGAAACTGTGACAAGCCTTTTGTAATTGCTATTCATACTGAACTAGACTGTGCTCAGACAAATCCTTGAACTTATGACAGTATAAATTGGTGGAGAAATGACTGGAATCAGTATCAGGCAGAGCTCTTATTTAAGCCTATCATCTCTGCAAAGCAATCCAGTTGGCTAGCAGCATATCACTGGCTCCTATCCATCAAGAATAGGCATCAGCCCATCCTACAAATGGTGCAGAGAGAGATGCTTTGCCTCTTAAAGCACAGAAAACCATCTATAAATCACACTTCTACACACTTAGAATCTGAACCAAAATGGAATGAAACATCAGTCATGCTTGTGAGGCACCTCCAGATAACCCAACACTAATTCAAAGTATGATGATATTTTAACCTTTCTTTGAGATTATCACCTACACCTTCATCCACACATGGATGGACTACAGTAAGTCTATGACACACCATAATATTCTTAATGCCTGAAACAGAAAGTAAGCTACTTACCTCTCTCCAAAACCCCCCACTATGATATAGCAAAAGGTCAAGTGTTACTGAAGAGAAGCCTGTGTTTGTTAATCTCCTGTGTTGATTTTTCAACTCTCCCATGACTTGTTTCTGTGCTGCTAATGTGATTTCTTTCCTTTATTTTTCTGTTCCTCTTCTTTTTTACAGTGTACATGTCTGTGTGTGTACTCAGGGTGGCACTCATGCCACATTACACATGTGAACATAAAAGGACAATTTGTGGAGAACAGTCAAGGGAAATGACATCAGCTCACTTCTCTTGGGCATGCAGGAAGGAAGGTTAAAGATAAACTCAGGAGGTTGTCTACAACACAAAAATGAAGGAAAATGGGTAAAACTCTGCAAGCTTAGTGGCAAAAGGACAAGAAGAGGCTGAGCCCATTTGCTCTGAGCAGTGAGCAGAGTGAGAGGCTGATAATGTGTTACATTGGCAGAATTCTAGATTATGGTGTCTTGTAGCATACACAATCCTAGAGCCCAGTGCCATATGTCAGGTAGAAGCTGCTCTATCTGTGCTCCTTGAAATTAATTCTATGGACTAATTAGTAACTCTCCATTAGCCAGAAGATTGGGATCAAAAAACACTCATGTATTATAGTTATGTCTTTCTTTTTTTGACTTTACTGTATTATACACAGCCATAAAACCATCTCTCACTGCCTCAGTGTTAAAATTCTACTACACTAATAAATACTCATTAATCAGGAACTAAGAAATGGTTTTAATTGATACATAACATCCTCCCAGCTATCAGCACACAAATACCATTGATTGCTGGCACTAAATAGCCTCCTTTTGCCTAGTGCCCCACTAGGTATGCTGCAAACACTACAGAAATTTCTTTACAAACTCTAAATTTGCCTTTCCACACATTTTACCTTGAAATTATAAACCCTAGTAACTAGAAATGTGACTGTATATAGAGACAGGCCCAGAAAAGAGTCAACTAAAGAGTTATGGTGTTACATGCTTGTAATCTCAGCATTTAAAGAGTAGAAAGAGGAAGTCACAGGTTCTAGACTAGCCTTCACTGTACAGCAAGAAAACAACACACACATGCATGCACATGTGTGTGAACACAGACAGACAGACAGACACATACACACAGTCTCACTCCAGATAGAGAGATCCAGAAAATGCCAAGCCTGTGACACTTTCAGCTTGGCCATCTGACCTCTAGAACCATGAACTGACAAAGGTCTGCAGACTAAGCAGTGGCCTTAAAAGACATTGCTGTCCCACAGCAGACCCAGAATAACAGTGCAGTCTGCAGAAAATGGATCACCATCCCTCAGCTGCTTCATGCTCAGCTGCTTCACCCACTCAGTGAAGGACCGACCACTTACTCTGACCTTGGAATCCCACAAGCTAAGTTACCCAAAATTTCTTTAAGAAGTAGACAGTGGCACCAAGTGAGGAGGTGGTTTTCCTCAAAAGGCACATTTAGCCCTTCAAGAGAAAGGCATAAAGCAACTAAATGTGAATACAAGACACTGAACTGCCTACACTCCTGAAGTAGCAAGTACAAGTGGAACACAGCAGCTGCACAGACGCTTCTCTGGAGGATGCCTGAGCAGTGGTGGACAGTCACAGTGTCCTGAGTCAGGAATGCCTGGGTTCCTCTCTTTACCTAGACAGAAGAAAACGTGTAAGGATCTTAGGATCCTTCCCATTTTCATGATACCATTTAGGATAGAGATGTCTGAAGTTCCTTATTGAGCCTTGCAGCTGTGACAAGGAATATTGCTGCTTCTGGAATTTAAACTTAACTAGAAAAACTTGCTTTGTGGTCATCTGGGTCTGAAAATCTCATTGCCTTGAATTACAAAATGAATCTTCTATTTTTTCCTTCTCAAGATAAAACCATGACTACCATCAACATTACCTGTCTCTTACAGATCTTAATCAGCCCATACACATGCTCCTGTGGGAAGCATGCTCTGCAGGAACTCAGTCAAAATGCAACCTCTATCTAGTGTACAATGGGGAACAATTTGGATTAGAACCTAGGTCTAAACCGTAGTCTCCAGTGTGCATGCTGTCTGATAACTTCTGCTGTGGAATGTAGTGGCTGCCACTCAGACAGCGAAGGTACTTCTTTAAGACTAGATGCCCCTCAACTGAAGAGTGGTTAGAGAAAATGTGGTACATTTAAACAATGGAGTATTACTCAGCAGAAAAAAACAATGGAATTTTGAAATTCGCAGATAAATGGATAGCAATGGAAGAAACCATCCTGAGTGAGGTAACCCAGTCGCAAAAAGACAAACATGGTATGTACTCACTCATATATGGATTTTAGACATGGATCAGGATATTGCCAGTCTGCACTTCCACTGATAGAGAGTCTGAGAAACAGGAAAGAAACTAAAAAGATGTGCACATATGCATAGTACCCAAGAGAAGAGGATTGAGACAAGATCCTCTGAATGGATGGGGAACAGGGCGAGGGGTGGGGGGGGAGTGGGAGCTGTGAAGAAGAGACAGGGGAAAAGAGGAGGAGAGAGTAGGTCATGGAGGAACAGGAAGTTTGTGTGGGTGTAGAATAGGGGGAAGAGGGAATCATAGGTTAGAAGACAGATCAGGCACCAGGGTGACCTCTAGTGATCTAAAAGGATGACACCACTTGGCAAGCTAAGCAATAGTGGAGAGACCACCTCGAATGCCCATTCCTGATAATGAACTTGATGTCTATAACCATCCGGAAGCCATCATCCAGTGACTGATGGCAGCAGAGTCAAACACACATAATTAAGCACTGAACTGAACCCAAGGAACCCAGTGACAGAGAGAGAGAGAGTGATGAGCAAATTGGCAAAGAATGGGCTGGCAAAACCAGCAGAGACAGCTGATCTGAACAGGGGAGAGCTCTTGGACCCCAGACCGACAGCTGGGAGGCCAACATGGGACTGATCTGGACCTCCCAAATGTGAGTGTCAGTGAGAAGGCCTGGGAAACCTATGGGGCCCTGAGCAGTGGATGAGTGTCTATCCCTGGAATACAGTCATCGTGTGCCCATAGCAAAAAGAGGGATACTCTCTCAGCCTGGACTCTTAGGGGAGTGCCTGAACCCTACTCTGAGTGAAATGACAGACTCTAGATATCCCTTATGTGGAAGGAATTGGCAATAGTGTGGGAGGCTGGGGCGATGGGGAGTGCAGGAGGAGGGGAGAGAGAGGGAACTGGGGTTGACATGTAAAACAAGCTATTTAAAATTAAAATTAAAAAATTTAAAAAAGAATCACCAAATATTCCAATTAAAAAATGGGATACAGATCTAAACAGAGAATTCTCATCAGAACAATCTCAAATGGCAGAAAGACACTTAAAGAAATGTTCAACATCCTTACTCATCAGGAAAATGCAAGTTAAAACCACTCTGAGATTCCATCTTACAACTACTAGAATGGCTAAGGTCAAAAACAATAATGGCAGATAAAGCTGGATAGGATGTGGAGAAAGGGAAACACTCCTCATTGCTGGTGAGAGTGCAAACTTGTGCAGACTCTGTGGAAATCAGTATGGCGATTTCTCAGAAAGTTAGGGATCAACCTACATCAAGACCCTGCAATACCCCTTTTGGGTGTATACCCACAGGAGACACATTCACACAAAAGGATATTTGTTCAACTATGTTCATAGCAACATTATTTTGGAAACTGTCAGGGACCTCCGGCCATCAACCAGGTACGGCTGCCTCATACTCATAAGAAAAGATGTGACTTAACCCTCATAGAGAGTATGTGACTCTGGACCACCCTGCTACCTCCCAAATTCCAGAAAGAGACCTGAGGCTTATCTAGGGTATAGGTTTTAACAATAGAAGGTGGAATGTGAAAGACAAAGTTAGAATCTGCAGTTAGGTTACCAGAGGACATGGGATGACCTACCCATCCCACTCATCTTCGTTCCAGCAGGTTCATCGCACATCCCCCATTCCTTTCCCTCCTCTCTTCCCCTATATAAATCTTTTTGGGATGAATAAAGTTGTCACCTTGATCAGAAAAAAAGACTGCTTTAAACCCTGCAAATGAAAATGGGTGGTAGGGGTGCACACCTTTAATCCCCGCACTGGGTAGGCAGAGGCAGGCAAATCTCTGTGAGTTCAAGGTTAACCTGGTCTACATAGTGAGTTCCAGGACAGCCTCCAAAATAGTACAGAGTAATCCTGTCTTGAAAAAGAAAAAAAACAAAACAATAAACCCTGCAAATGAAGAACGATCATGTGCATCTATAGTGCGGTCCCTTGGATGCGCACCTCTGGGCAGCAGGTGGGACAACTTGAATTTGCATGAAAACACAGCAAATACCAGCAAACAAACAGACCTGCCTCCCAGAGACCTGCCATTCTGTGGTACTCGGACATGTTCCACTGCAAATAGTGATCTGTCCAAGACTGACAGAGATGGACCATTAGCAGTATGTTGTCCCCTAACTTACATCTACTTCTCGTAAGAAATTACTAGGGAAGTCCAAAGCCAGAAGAGTTGAGACATTATTCTGTAACTGAGCTTGAATCTATAAAGTGTTATGAAACTGAGAATTAAATACTCCCTTCTAAAATAATCTAGAGTAGCATAAAAATCGCATTGGGGTCCTGTTGTCACCGTGACCACTTCAGATGATGACATTAAAGCTAATTCTGACTCACTGCACACCCTGGGCTTAGGCTTCTCCTCCCTCGATAGACAGGTTACTCTCAGCCAAATTAGTAATGGTTCTGCTTTCAGTTTCCCCTGAAGGGGAATTATGAAAAATAAATTCACTTACTGCACCTGGAAACAAAACAGAGCTATAGAAATGTCAGCCATTGTGGGAACAAGAGACCACTGCTATTTTGTTTGCTCAGCAATTTTTGTGTGACTCCTGGCTCACCATAACCCAGGCTTCTCAATGTGATGACAATAAAAAGTTCTGAAAGCTAGGAATTTAAGTTGATACCTGAGTCAAGATTGAAGTTCATCATCAGACCTCAAGGGATGGTTCTGCAAAAATCTTCTCTGTACTCAAGACTTCCACTATAGTAACACAGACCAGATGCAGTCTCTGAAGTTGCTGATCTGTGCATGCTACTCTCCCTAAATTCAAAACCAACCTGACCTGCAGGACAATGAGGAGGAACGGCTCCATGACAGACCCAGGCTGTGACACATTTGATGGTAGAACTTGTTAAAAAAAATGCGTCTCCAGGAAAGTAACAATGAGCATTTGTGCCCAGTGGTGTAGACAATGGTATAGGAAGTCATTACTTTGACATCACTTAATACATTTGAGACTTTCAAGTTATTAGCCTACTGCACCTTCAGTGCTCCTACCTGAGCACTGGATTCAATACCTGACACAACATTTATCTTTTGAATAAGAAAATACAATACAGCCAGGCGGTGGTGGCGCACGCCTTTAATCCCAGCACTCAGGAGGCAGAGGCAGGCGGATTTCTGTGAGTTCGAGGCCAGGCTGGACTGATAGCCTACAAAACAATACAGAGAAACCCTGTCTCAAAAAAACCAAAAAAGAAAATACGATACAATAAAAAGGACACTAATGTTAATGCAGGACTATGCTATGCTTCACTGTATCTACGCAAAATTAACTGAGTAATACTGATAAACTTTATGTGTATTCTAAAACAGCAATAGTGTTACACATTTATTATGAACATGTAGGCTAAAATAGGTGATGGTTACAAAATGAATAATTCAATAGTAAGACAGCATTTTTATTATCAAGTACAATTTGAATTCTATCAATTTTCCTTCAAAAATTCTAAGGTCAACATAGCTTAATGATTACATACTTATAGTTCTGAATACTTTATAAATTATTCCAGGGATATAGATGAAAACAAACCCCAAGTACCATAAAAGATTTGGTGTCAGTGATTTTTGGAATCTGTTTGTGCTTTTCCATTACTTTTCAAATATTGAAAAAAGAACAAAAATAACAATTTAAAATGTAAAAAAAAGAAAATCAAACCTAGACTTGCTTGTCATAAATAATGTTGTCTTGTTAAACAAAACAAAACCACATAACTACCTTAAATGCCCATTCCCAATAATGAACTTGAACACTACCTCATATACCATCCTAGAACCTTCATACAGTGACTAATGGAAGAAGACACAAACACCCACAGCTAAACACTGAACTGAACCCCTGGGACCCAGTGACAGAAAGAGACGAGTGAGGAGCAAATGAGCAAAGAATGGGCTGGCGAAACAAGCAGATACAGCTAATCTGAACAAGGGAGAGCTCTTGGATCCCGACCAATAGTTGGGAGTAAAGCATGGGACTGATCCATAACCCCTGAGTGTAAGACTCAGTATGGAGGCCTGGACAACATGTGGGGTCCTGGACAATGGACTAATATTTATCCCTGGCATAGAAATAGACTTCATGTGTCCATAACACAAAGAATAATGCTCTCTCAGCCTGGACTCTTGAGGGAGGGCCTGGACTGTGCCCTGAGCAAAATGTCAGACTCTGGATATCCACTGTGTGGAAGGAAGTAGGGATAGGGTGGGAGGCTCGGGGGTGCAGGATGAGGGGAGGGAGAGGGAACTGGGATTGACATGTGAAGCAAGCTCTTTTCTAAAAATATGTAACAAAAATAATGAAAAAAACAAAAAATGAAAATTCAAACTTATATATTTAAATACTTGAAAATCATATTGACTAATGAAAGAAAAATACACTGATACAAATATCTGATGCAACTTTATGTAGTGGTGCACAAATTCAAGTTTGATAAATATTGCAATACACATCTGTGTGTTCTAGGAAGGAAAAAAAATTCTTTATGTTGTGTGGTATCAGAATCTGTGCTGGGAATCAGTGCTGGGCAGGAAGTTCCAGCTTCCAGACACAAACTCAGAAGAGAAGCACCTAGCAAGTTGGAAGCTGAATCCCAACCCACAGGCTCTCCTCTGATAAAGGGATAGGCAAAGTCTCAGCACCTTGGCTGTCCAGCTGACAAGAGACTTTAGACTTATGTTTCCCAGACACCATCTGTGCCACAAACACATGACATTTCCACCATTGCCTGCTCCTGAGCCTGCCAGTGTCCCGGCACTTGATAGGTGTCCAGTATTAGTGACCAACCTGATGCACTGGTACTGAGCAGTTTCCAGGGGCCACCGAGGATGCCACAAGTTCTGGAATTCCAGGAGGTCCCGGAGGCATGCCCACCCTGCCACTTAGTTCACACACAGTCAACTCAAACCAGCTGTAGATCCCAAAGCACAAGGAATTTCTCCTCATTGACGAACCACTTGTTTATACATTTCGTATGCTTAACCATTCCATTGTGACCTCTAGTGATCTAAACGGATGACACCAATTGGCAAGCTAAGCAATAGTGTAGAGACCACTTCGAATGCCTATTCCTGATAGTGAACTTGATGTCTATAAACATCCTGGGACCTTCATCCAGTGACTGATGAAGCAGAGGCAAACACCCACAGATAAATACTGAACAGAGCCCAAGGAACCCAACGACAGAGAGAGAGAGGAGCGATGAGCAAATTGTCAAAGAATGGGCTGGCAAAACCAGCAGAGACATCTGATCTGAACAGGGGAGAGCTCTTGGACCCAAGACTGTCAGCTGGGAGGCCAGCATGGGTCCGATCTGGACCCCCTGAATGTGAGAGTCAATGAGGAGGCCTGGACTACCTATGGGGTCCTGAGCAGTGGATCAGTGTTCATCCCTCGAATACTAACAGACTTCGTGTGTCCATAAGACAAAGAGGGTTGATCTCTCTGCCTGGACTCTTAGGGAAGTGCCTGGACCCTACCCTGAATGAAATGACAGACTCTAGATATCCCCTATGCGGAAGGAATTGGCAATAGGGTGGGAGGATGGGGGGATGGTGGGGTGTGCAGGATGAGGGGAGAGAGAGGGAACTGGGATTGACATGCTAAACATGTAAAACAAGCTATTTAAAATTAAAAAAAATAAAAAAATAGTAAATACTTCTAATTTCATGTGTCCAACATTCCTAACAAATTTATACAATTGCTCTTTTACATAAATCATATGTTAATTCTCATTTAATGTTATTTTTAAATATAGAATTCATACTCTGATGACCATCTGGAATCTTACCACTTTTATTAGTATTTTACAGGAAGTAAGAAATTTGTAATAATACATATGGATGCATATAGTGCAAAAGTGAAAATGTGTAAGAGTGTAACCCTCCATATATTTAATTTAAGAGGCATTTATAGTTAGGATTACAACAATACCGAAATCATATGGGTATATGTATAGCTGAATATTTGTAAAGTTTAAGAAGAAAATGGTAAAAATGGCCTTGTCTAACACCTTGCAGCAATTGCCAGTCCTAATCGGTCTTAATATTCACTGAATTTATTTCATACAAACTGAAGAATCTGAACTAATAAAGGTTAATATTTACTAATGGAGATATGTGGGTATTTTTAACTATTTGTAAAATAATATGAAGCATGTAGGAATACATCTTGCTGGCTTGCCCTCCATGCCTTGCTCAGCCTACTTTGTTGTACTATCTAGGGCCACAAATCCAAAGGTGGCAACTCCACCAGGTATCTGGACCCACCCACATCAATCATAAATCAAGAAAATGCTCCATAGACTTGCCTAAAAGCAAATCTGCCGACACAATTCCTCAAATGGGATCCCTTCTTTGAAGATAGACTTAGACTTGTGTGAAGTCAACAAAAAGCAATCCCGTTATTGAAAGGTGATGTATAATGACATTGTATCTGTACTTATAATTAGATTTCTGTCCTCAGAGTAGTGGAATGAGGCAAGATCTCCTGAGCAGATTGGTAACTTCGGGGGAGAAGAGAGGGAACCAAGAAAACAGAAGGGGATTTAGGCCCTGCCCTATATGAAATGACAGACTATGCACACCCACATGGAGGGCCTCACCCTCCCTGGGGAAATGAGGGGATAACGGGGGGGGCTGGGGGAGGGCACGGGAGGAGGGGAGGGAATGGGAGAGGGACCTGGAACTGACTTGTGAAGCAACCTCGTTTCTTATCTAAATTTAAACTGGAAAATAAAATAAAATAAAATAAAAAGATCTCCTGAGCAGATTGGTAACTTCGGGGGAGAAGAGAGGGAACCAAGAAAACAGAAGGGGATAAGAGGAGGGGAGAAGAAGGCATGGGAGAGCAGGAAAGTTGAGTCGAGGTAAGAATAGAGGAGACCAGGATGAGAGATATGAGAGATACCATAATAGATGGAGCCATTATAGGCTTGAGGACAGATCTGACACTAGTGAGATCTCCAGGGGTATACAAGGATAACACCAACTGGCAAACTAAGCAATAGTGGAGAGACTACACTAATAGTCCCTCTTTGGTGATAGAGTTGATGACTAACTTATATGCCCTCCTATAACCTTCATCCAGGGATTGATGGAAGCAGAGACAGATACCCATGGCTAAATACTAAACTGAACTCCTGGAACCTAGTGACAGAGATGGAGGAGTGATGAGCAAAGGGGTCAAGACCATGATGATGAAACCCACAAAGACAGCTGCCTGGATAAGGGGGAGCTCTTGAATCCTAGACTGATGGCTGACAGGCCAACAAGGGACTGATCCAGACCCCATGAATGTAGTGACAGGGAGGAGGCCACAGAAATCACTGGAGTCTTGGGTAGTAGAACAGTGCTTACCATGGTTTATGAATGATTTTTGGGAGCCCATTCCAAATCGTAGGATGCTCTGTCAGCCTGGGCACATGAGGAAGGGCCTAGGTCCTCCCTGGATGAAATCACAGACTTTAGAGATCCCACCAAGGAGGGCCTAACCCTCCCTGGGGAATGATGTGGGGATTGGATGGTGGGCTGGGTGGTTGGTGGAAGGACAAGGGAGGAGGTGTTGGAGTGGGAGCTGGGATTGACATGTGAAGCATTCATATTTCAAATTTAAATAAAAACATATTGAGAGAAAAATAAAAAAGAAATCACCTTATCCATACAGATGGAAATATAAAGTTAAGTACATTGTTGAGTTCATGAAAACTCTGAACATGTTCATTTTTCAAAATTAGTGTGCAAATGAATAGAAAAGGGATATTATGTGCCAAACTTTTAATTATTCCCTTCTTTCTGGTTATTAATATTTGTTCCCTGGTCTCTGGTTTACAGTTATCACTTGTATTTGTAAACAGGATTTTCATATGTATGCTGGCTGATGCAGAACTCTGAATCCAAATGCCTGAGCCTTTTGAGTCTCTCTCTGAGAGACTCAAGAATATGTCGTAAGGAAAAGTAGGATCCCTTATTTCATAATTGTAACTCTTTCAATTTTACAATCATATCATAGAAAAGCTTAAATTCATTTGAGGATAATTTACTATTTATTCCATCTAGAAATAAAGCAGACAGTTTTATCATATATTTAGAAAACAAACTTCATTTAATACAAAATCTTGTCTACAATAGGCAGAGGATCATCCTGCAATGAAGAAATAACTGTTCAGAAATGGTGGCACACATCTTTAACTCCAGCATTCCACAGGCAGGGGCAGGCAGATCTCTGTGTATTCCAGTTCAACCTGGACTACAAAGTGAGTTTCTGGACAGCCAGGGCTGTTACACAGAGAAATATGGTCTTAAAGGAAAAAACAATGAAAAATTAAAGAAAGATAAAAGGAAGAGGGAGACACATAGAGGGGTAGAGAGATTGAGGAATTTTATGCAATAGAGTGTTTGTGAAAAACAAATACAAGTGCCCAAGTCATATGTGCCAGAAGAATGTTGTGTATGAGCCAGAAAAGTAAACATTTATTTGTATCATAGAAATGACAAACATAAAAAGTTAAATTGTGTTTTGTTGACAAAAGAATGGAATAACAAGTACACTTTCAATAATTTTTGAGTTTCAATTACATATATGTTCATAATTACTTCACAATATACAAGAGGTCAAAGGGATAATTCAAGTATAGACTTATTTACTTAAAGTAAAGGATTGCTTGTTTATGTTTAAGTCAATATTATATTCATTTCAAAACCATTATTAGTGTATACATTTCAATATAGGAAGCTAATGTGCAAAATACTTGGAAATAATAGCAATGTGAATGGTAAAATAACTTGCATTATCATGACCTAATATGGGTGGCCAATTCCAGCTATGGCAGTTGTAATATTTTCATGAAATAAAAGACTACTCCAAATACTTAGAGTGCTATGAAGTCTTTGTCACCAACAGAATTAACTTGCATATTAGTAAACAGTAGAAAATAACAAGGAACTTTTTTATTTCTTTAAAATTTTCCTTTGTTTTCAACAACTTAATTATTTTTTTGTTTTTGTTTGAGACAGGGTTTCACTACATTGTTTTGGAGGCTGTTATGGAACTAGCTCTTGTAGACCAGGCTGGCCATGAACTCACAGAGATCTGCCTGTCTCTGCCTCGTAAGTGCTGGATTTAAAGGCGTTCACCACCAACACTCGGAAACAACTCAATCAGTAAAGCTGAAGAATTCTAGACGCAACAGGGAACCAGTAATTTTTCTTAAAGCTATGGAAATTAACTAGAGCATACCATGTACCCTGTGATAGTTCTCATACAACTGTCAGCATTAAGAAGGCTTTTGAAGTTGTGTTGGGGGAGAAGACATGCTCCATGTAGGTAAGAAAAACAGAGTATTTGTTGCTTCAATGATACATATTTCAACAATATGTACCAAAGAGATCTGTCTCTCTCTGTCTCTCTCTCTCTCTCTCTCCCTCCCTCTGTCTGTCTCTCTGTCTCTCTGTCTCTGTTTCTGTCTCTCTCTATCTCTCTCTCTCTCTCACACACACACACACACCCAAACACACAAAGACACAAAAACTCACACACAAACACACACTAACAGGCACACATGTGTGTGAGCACATTCCACAATGTGAAACACTTGAGTAGGAAGGAAGCACATTTGTCCCTGGCTTTGGACTTAAAGAAGCAACTGGTTTCCTGGCTTTGGAGTAGCATAAATTGAAAACAAGAGAAAATGTGTTAGAAAATAGTTGACTTGAAATTAGATTTAAAAGTTGCCAATGTATTCTGCACATTATAAGTTCAGTACTTCACTTGATCTTAGCCAAAAGGCCGAGAAGCGATATAAGTTCAGTACTTGGATTCAGCTTTTTTTGTATCCTTACACTCCTGCTTTGAGCTCTCCTACGGTAAAAGACAGCTAACTTTCTCTATAAGTGAATCTGAAGTTCTTGATAGGCTGTGACTGTCTTAATGCAACCTGTGTCAAATTATCAAATAGCTTCTTTTCCATAGTTATCCACAGTCCTTTCAACACATGAACACAGAGAAACAGCCATTAAATGCAGGAGTTTATGGACAGAAATGCAGTAGTTATGCTGGAGTAAATATGTGGCACCGGGCTGGAGAGATGGCTCAGCGGTTAAGAGAACTGACTGCTCTTCCAGAGGTCCTGAGTTCAATTCCCAGCAACCACATGGTGGCTCACAAGCACCTTGAGATCTGGTGCTCCCTGCTGGCACACAAGCAGAAGACAGTATACCTAATAAATAAATAAAATTAAAAAAATATGTGGCACCATTTTAAAAATGATCCCTAAGATAAATAACAGGGATGGGGGTCTGGATAAATCAAGGGATCAGCATCTCAGGAAAGAGTGGACAGTGAGAGTCTTCCCAAGGATAAACTCCTGTGCTTAGGAAGCTCCCTTAGACTTCCAGGCTGTCACACAATCATATGGGGAAGGAAGCACAGACAATGTGTTAAGTTCCACCAGGTATCAAACAGGCTCTGAAAGTCCCAGTCCTTTCCTAGGATCACAGCCCAGCATTGCATTGCCAAATTAGCCAGCCAGCATCAAGGCCCTTGTTACTGGACATTGTCCTCTGCGCCCTTCCTTGGTGTCTCTCTGGGGATGTGCATCAAAATCACTCCAAAGCTCCTCAAACAAGGGCAGATCCTCTCAGAGTTCCTAATGGATTTTCTGACAGAAATGAGCTGAGAGTCTGCCTTTCTAGCCAATCTCCTTATTGCAGAAACCTGGGAAAGAACTGAGCCCCTAGTGGAGAGACTCTGGTCTTGGGACATCATGCTCAAATGCTTAGGGGAATCTTTTGTGAGGCAGCTCACTTCTAGTTTATCCACTCAACCAAATTCCCTATGCAGCTGCTCTTTCCAAAATCGGGATGTATCATTTGCTTCGAGTCTACTTTGGTGACCCACACTGCACCTTCCCAACATTTCCAAGCCCTAACAAACACCTCAGTGTCAAACTGTCAGGGGACAGAAAGAGGGATCTTCTGTTCCATGCTGCAGCCGCCTGTTGGCACAGTGGCCTGAGCCTACGAACACTTGTGGCTCGAGAGCTGCAGAGGGAGAGGCAGGAGAAAAGAGCCACAGCCCAACTCCCTCTCTACCTCCATCACAGTCCAACTCCCTCTCCTCTTAAGCCCCTGTCTAGCCTTCCATGTTAAAGAAGCTGCCAGACTGGTGCTTCTTCATTTTAAATACTCTGCTTCACTACCTGCATTGTCACCCAGTCGTCAGCATCTGTGATGTTCAGAATCCATTCTTTCCACCCCTGCAGGGCTGTATTGAAGGTGCTTTACTCCAGCCAGAGATGTCCTGCTCTGGACGCTAGATGGCACTACAATTTGAATAGTGAAATCTCCCAAAAACTATCAGGGAAATGGGAATAAAAATCAACTGGAAAGAGCAAAGTTTCATGTGCCTGGAGTTTTTCCTCATCAAGGAAATGGGGATTTGTTACCTTAGTTAAAAACAGATTTTTGAGGGTTTGAATGGAAGCACAAGCAGGAACCGTCCTGAGGATGAAAATGCAGGTGAATTAGAGAAAGAGCCTTCAGGAATCAAGGCACTTAAATTATCAATCATCCAGATTCCTGACCTCACACATTCCTGGGAAATGCCCTAAATGCTCAGTAGAGAACAAAGTAGATTTTTCTAGGGCACTGACAATGTTGGAATCTGCAGAAATAAAATATAAAGAGGCAGCATTGAAAGGAGTTTGGCTGTTCCTGTGTGTGTGCGTGTGTGTGTGTGTGTGCGTGTGTGTGTGCAAGAATAAATATATGTCTGTGTAATTGTGCTCTGGCTATTTATGTTTATGTATGTTTGTGTGTATGTGCATCTGTGTGTTTTCATATGTCTGTATGTGAGTGTCTGTAGAATGTATTCTCTGTTTATGTGTGAGAGGCAGAGAGTTTATCTATGTCTGTGTACCTATGGGAGTATTTCTGAACATATATGTTTTATTATGTGTCCACGCATGTGTGTCTTTGTGATTGTGCTTCTGTGTGTGATTCTTGTGTCACCCACAGTGTATATGTATGAGAGTATCTGTCTGTGTATATATCTATATGTCTCTCTGTTGATCCGTATGTGATTTAATGTCTCTCAAAGGTAATTTGTTTACTGTATCCATGTGCATGGGTCTGTATCTTTTTTTCTTTTTCTTTTTATTAATATTTTTTCCATTTTAAATTTAGATAAGAAACAAGGTTGCTTCACAAGTCAGTACGAGGTCCCTCTCCCTTTCCCTCCCCTCCTCCCGTGCCCTCCCCCCATCCCCCCCCCGTTATCCCCTCATTCCCCCAGGGAGGGTGAGGCCCTCCATGGGGGTGTCCATAGTCTGTCATTTCATATAGGGCAGGGCCTAGACCCTTCCCCAAGAGTTCAGGGTGAGAGTGCACCTCACATTGTTCTATGGGAGTCCAGAGACCGTGTGTATACTTGGGATGGGTACTGATCTGCTGCCCAAGGCTCAATAGATTACCTAGGCCTCCTCACTGACACCCAGATTCAGGGGGTCTTGATCAGTCCCATGCTGGATTCCCAGGCTGATGCCTGGGATTCAAGAGTTAACCTTTGTCTGGTCAGCTGTTTCTGGGGGTTCAACCAGCCCAGTCTTAATCCCTTTGATCATCAGTCCTCCCTCTCTGATACTGGCTTTCTTGAGTTCAGCTCAGTACTTAACCAGCCAGTAAATGAAGTTACTGTTTCCCAGACTCTCTGGCCATAGGATTGTAGGCTGGCACTCCCCAGATCTATGACTAAAATCCATATATGAGAGAGTACATGCCATGTTTCTCTTTTTGTGACTGGGTTAACTCACTCAGGATGGTTTCTTCTGTATCTTTTTATGTGTGGCCAAATGTCTATGTGTGTGTGAATCTGTGTGAATGTGTCTGTGTGTTTCTGTGTAAGTTTACATGTGTGTGTGTCTGTCTGTCTTGGTGTGTTTGGGTGGGTTACTGAAACTCAATTTGTGTTTATTTTTTTGGTTTTTACGAGACAGGGTTTCTCTGTATTGTTTCACAGGCTATCAGGCCAGCCTGGCCTCGAACGCACAGAGATCCGCCTGCCTCTGCCTCCCGAGTGCTGGGATTAAAGGCGTGTGCCACCACCGCCCGGCCAATTTGTGTTTTTATGTGTTTCTGTGTATGTGTGTTTCTGTGAATGTGTGTTTGTGTATATGTCCTAGTATGTATCTAAGACTGCCTATGTGTCTGTTTTACTGAGAGTGTACCTGAGGATGTCTATGGCTGTGTGTTACTTTGTGGTGTCTGTGTCTTTGTGTCTGAGTATCTCTGAGAACCACTGTGTGTGTTTCTTTATCATGTCTGTATGTCTGTCTGTGTTTTTAAGTGCCCAATTTTGTGTGTCGTCTATGTCTGTGTTTGTGTCTGCATGGTTTCCCTGTGGGTGTGTCAATATGTCTCTCTGTGTCTATTTGTGAGTATAATTATGTGAGTGACTATATGTGTCTATATGATACTCTGTATGTCTGTGTGTATGTGAGTGTGTAAAAATCTGTGTTTCTGTGAGTGTATCTGTAGTGGATCTATGTGTTTATGTGTCTCTGTAAGAATGTGTTTATATGTGTGAATGTCTATGTGTGTCTGTGTGTTTTTGAAAGTGTGTGTGACTCTGATTTCTTTTGCTGCATTTGTGTGTTTGTATCTCCATTTGCTAGTGTGTGAGTGAGTATTTGTGTGTCTAAACTCCAAGGAATTCTGGGCATGAGTGCTTGAAACAGGGATGTGGACTAATGAACATGATGACAAAGCATATATGGAAACTAAAGAGTAAACCTAAATGAGAAAAAAATTATCCAATTGCAGAATATAGAGAGAGTGAGAGACAAAGAAGAGACAGACAGAGATGGAGAAAGACAGAGATTACAAGAGAGACAGGGAGAAAGAGTGATGCTGTGCTTATGCTCATACACAAATAGGCACCATTATCATTGAGTGTCCTGGTCCTAAACAAGAGGAGAGTCCCTGCAAATAAGCCATAGGTTTTACATGCGTGTTTCCAAGAGTCTAAATCCAGTCTCCATTGCTGACTTTACACCATTCCTTATGTCACTAACACTGGATAGAATTTCTTCAGATAGATAAAATCACAAACATCCTACTGGCTGTCCAGTAATTTCATGTGGTTCACATATTAAGACTTGCAGAGAGATTCCAGAAATATGCAGCTTTTAAATATCAAAGTCTCTGAAAAAATGGAACTGATACCCGCAAAATTCACACCTATCTCTTAAATATTTTCCTATTGGAATTCATGCTTTGTCCCCGAAATTTCCTGAAGACACACTTTAAGCTTTTTGTCCAATACTAAAATTGTCTGGTCCCAAAAGAGTTACCTAGAGCAGAGATTTTCTCTCTTTACCCAATCTCTATTGTTTTCCCATAACTGAAATTTACCCAAATAGTAACATTATGCATCTTATGGTTTTATAATCTGAAATCTGAGTTCCAAAAATATCTTTTAGTGTTCTGATATATTCCAAAACTAAAAAATTTTACATTTCATGTTATGTGGTGTACTGAAAATACAGGTGTACCAAAATATTACAGATAATAACTTTAAGGCTATATGCATGAGATGCATGAAAAATAAATAAACTCCTGTTTAAAGTGTGTCATGCACAAAACTTAAGTCCAAATGGATCAAAGACCTCAATATAAATCCAGCCACACTGAACCTCTTAGAAGACAAAGTGGGTGGTACCCTTGAACGAATTGGTACAGGAGACAGCTTCCTGAACATAACACCAGTAGCACAGACAGTGAGATCAACAATTAATAAATGGGACCTCCTGAAACTGAGAAGCTTCTGTAAAGCAAAGGACACAGTCAGCAAGACAAAAAGGCAGCCCAACTTGATCAGGCATTTTCATGCCTTCTGGGAGACACACTCACCTAACCAATGGCTACCTTTCTACCTGCTTCCCACATACATTATCCATAAATGGTCAGACCCATCCTAGAGAACGTTGCCCATATGGGCAGGTTGATAAGATGAGTGTCTGTGAAGCTGTTTGGAGGTACATCCTGTGAGAAAAAAAATAAAGTTTCCTGCCTGTGCCCTATTGACTCGGGTCCCATAATGGGGCTATAGAGAGAAATGTCCAGACTAGAATGAGATTAGAAGGGCTGGGGAGGGGCACAGAGTGGTAAATACTTGACTGAAAGGGAGGTTGTAGAGTTAGGGATTGAATGGGCAACAGATGTAAAAGAGCCTGGCAGATAATGTATTAATTCTTTAGCTAAAGGTGAAATGACTTTTGCTCATAGTGATCAAACAAGAAAGAAAAAAGACAAATGTGAGAAGAAATTGAGGAATCAAGCTGTACTCTTTCAGAGAGGCATATATTCCAAGTTTTATTTGTGAATTTAAGGGTGACCTAATGCCCAAAAATCTAAGGGAAAATTTTCATGAAGAGATAACAATGTTGAGTGTTGACTGCTTAAGAAATTGTTTTTAAAATGGAGGGGTGGGCCCCTTACTCCCTAGGTTCATGGAACATTGAAGAAGAGGAGATAGAAAGACTTTAAGAGTTGGAAGGACTCCTACACAATAGCTTCTTCTACACTTGACAAGGAAGGTCTACTCATGAACTGACAGTAGCAGGGGCTGCCTGCAGAAGACCTGCACAACTTCAAGCCATTCAATATTCCAGCAGGAATAGAGAAGGAGCTCCTGACTCCTACCCTTAGCTGAGGAGCTAGGGGATATTTGGTGGATTCGAGTGGAAGGAGAGTCTGATTTCCATAGGTATGTGTGCCCTAGTAGATTACATATGCTCCAGAGCATGCACCATCATCCAAACATATATGGCCATCTCTAGTTGGACACAGGGAGCTATTGGGAAAGAAAAGGACATGAAATTTGGAAAGGAATGTGGAGGGGTCGGAGAGGTTAATGGGGAAAGGATATGATCAAAATTTTATCCATATGAAAATTCTAAAAGAAAACCAGTATTTTTGTTGAAATAGGTATAGTGATAATAAGGTTTTGGGAAATAGGTAGTAAGAAGAGCATTAGATTCACTCATGGGTGAGCGAAGGTGTAGCATAAAATTCAACTGTCTCATAGAAGCGTCTATGGATGCCAAAGGTACACCCTTAACATACATAATTAGTAGACTGATGATGCTGACATTAATTATAGAAATTTGAGTAAATTCAACACAATACTAAGTTGTAATGCAGAATTAGGAATAATAATTATTGTAGTTAAACATTTAAGCAATGAATACGTGAAATCAGTCATACTATAATGTTTTTAACTTTAATCTTAACATCTTAATAGATGATTTATAAGGATGTCTATATTACATATCTATATACATGAGAGGGGCCCTACTCTGCAGGAGACTATCAGGCCTTCTCCTCACACCCAGGGCATTTCTCTAATTCATTCCCAGGGAAGAGTGACGGTAGAGGTAGTCGCAGGGGTAAAGAGAGGCAAATGATTGGCAACAAAACTTGGGATGGTGACAGGACAGAGTGGGTGAAGTCACTGGCTGCCAAGCCTGACAACTTGGTGCTCACATGCTAGAAGGGGGATGATGGACTCCTGAACTCTCCTGTGATCTTGGTATGTGTACACTCCATGTGCCTGTATAAACACATACCAATTAGTCAGTACAATAAAAAAGAAAAGCATGCTTATTTATTCAAGACTGGACATTTCTGCATTTTCTAAGAAATCACAGGTGCTACTGGCAGATGTGGAAAGACAACTAAGCTGAATATTTTGCATTATCACTGGATCAAAGAGGAAAGGAAGAAGAGGGGGTTTGTCTGGTGTGGAACCGCAAGAATTGATCTGGAAACAATGTTTTGTTTTTCTTCATCATAATCCTCCTATATACCTTGTCCCATGGTGCACACTTGGTACTGGTAGCTCATTTCAGGGTTGTGCACAGTGTCCTGCCCCCATCCATCTTTATCCTTCTCACAACTCTGCAATATTTGATAACACACATTTAATAAAATCTAAGCATGTTTGAAAACAAGAATGGTTCTTTGATGGCCGTCTTAGAGTTTTAGAGTTTAAAACTGAACAGACCCTGATGCTCTTACAGTTCTGGTTGAGAGTGAAGTTTATGACGTGTCTATACTTGGTGTCATTCTCAGTGCAGCTGACATCCAAATGAACTGTAATTCATGCCATGACTCTAAAAGACAAATCAACACAGTGCAGAAAGTGGAAACCATGAAGATAATATCTAGA